>NW_016162077.1:4986-35237 GCF_001687245.7 Rhagoletis zephyria | reverse complement strand
AAAAAAAAAATCACTTAACCACAGCAATACTTGCTTTCAACAAAAGTTTCCATGTCAATTGTTGATTTAATTAAATTCAATTAGTGTAAGTGTTACTTGAGCCCATTCAAGAGTTGATGCTGCGATTTTTATTACACATACCAGCTTGAGCACCCCTACACATGAGCACCATGAGCACTACATTCATACAATGTGGAGCAAAAAACTTAAGAGAAACTTAAAAAAAAAATATATATATGTACATACAAATAAAGCAAGGTGTCGTTTACATATTTACTACTTTGTTAGTTAACAAATTGCATTAATTCGTGTGTTCCATGTTTATTGTCAACACCATACTACATACGCATTATGTTTTTCTTATCACTTTACGCGTTTCGTAACACAAAAAAAAATAATAAAAAGTTGCGAACTATTTTTGTAACGTCTGCCATTTTTTAGTGCCCGCCTAATTGAATTTATTTACTCAGTTATGCCTAAAAAAGTGACTGTGATCAGACTCACTGTCTGCTTGAGGTGTGAATTACATACATACATATGTATGAAATTCTATTGTATTGGCATGTGTCCCATCTACATATTAGCAAAGTAAAGTCTCACTCAGCTACGAGTATTACGCAACGAGTAATGCGCTTAAAATGCCCTCGTTCAAAAATTAGTAGCTTTAAATTGGTTTACAACCCTACATACTATGTGGTGGACAGGTTAATTATGAATGTTGCTGCTGCTGCTGCTTTAATTTGTTTACATTATGCCAGCTACGGAAAATTAAATGCTGCACTAAATGTAAAAAAGTAAATGACTTTAAACGCCAATTGAATTGCCGCAATTTGCCAACATTTCAATTAAATTGCATTCAAAATGACCATTCAAAAAATAGAGTCAAACATACATACGTACGTAAACGAAACTTAATATGCTTATGCATGTGTTGTTATGCAAAAATTGTATACCTTCTACAATATGGAAAAATATTATGTAAAAACTAAGTGAAATGCCAAAAAGGTAAATTAAGTAGTCTATTCATTTCAGTCCGCAAATGATTTAACAAGCCTTTTAAAAGAATTATAGGTAACTTTCATCTAAATTTTTGAAGTAACCTATTAAGCAACTAACACTCGGTAGAACCTGGGTTAAACCCTAATCCATAGAACGTGAAGAAATGATGGAAACATACCACTTCAAATAGTTTTTTACAAGGAGTTAAAGATTCCTCTTAAAAAAAAATATTATTATTTTTTATGTCTATTATTTTCCTCTTCCCCCTTAATCGGTAATTTATTTTTGTTTACGGTGACCCTTGGTAAAATTTTATGCTTAACAATTTCGTGGGGTATTTTAACCCTCTAACCAACATTTAAAAAAAAACGGGTTAAAAAGACCATTTCTTGAGGGTTGAATGTTGCATGAACACAATTCTGGCTATATTCTACTACAGGTCTCCGAAGGTGAAATTTACACGATTATACAAAATGTGTGTGTGTTTGATCTCGAAAACGGGACTTACCCTATCTTATAGATTTTTTGATGCTGATTTTAAATCCGTTTGCGCAATTTTTCTAACACGTCTAGTTTTGGGGAAAAAAACTATTAAAATTCGAAAAATAGCAAAAATTAAAATTAAAAAAAATGAATTTTGGCGTAGTTTTCCCGAAGAAAACCGCGCTTATTAATGAAAACACATTTCGCCTGATGGATTTTACATTTCATTACATTTTTCATGTCGTCAATGCATCGATGTTTGATCCCTTTCCATTCGGCTCAGCTCTAATTAGGACTGTTATGCTAGTAAATATATGTAGATATGTATGTATGTATTATATTAGGGTGGTCCTTAAATGTAGGAATCAAACTTTTACATCAGATTTCCTAAGCCTCAACCCCTTCGTCGATGCTACTATAGTCGAAGATATCACATAAATTTTTGTCCGAATGGTTGAGGCTTGTGGCACAGGCGGTAAATTTCAGATTTCTCTATGGAGACTCAAACAATTAAAATAATTTTTTTTTTTCGGATTTAAGTCGGTTAACGCGTGTCGCACAGAGGCCAAAGTTCAGATTACCCTATGAAGTCGTCTTAGCCGACTTCAATCGGGACCAAAATTTGTATGTGATATCTTCGAATCTAGTAGTATCGATTTAGGGTATTAAATAAAATAAATACTTTTAATTTCTTGAGTCTCCGTGGAGCATTTGGCCTTGGACCCCATTGCGATACGCTTTAACCGACTCCAATGGGGACCAAAATTTATATGTGATATCTTCGACTACGGTAGTATCGATTTTGGGTATGAGTTGGCAAAAAAATTAATTTTAATTTTTTGAGTCTTTATAGAGGAATCTGAACTTTGGCCCCTGTGCGACACGCCTTAACCGTCTCCAATCGGGACCAAAATTTGTATGTGATATCTGTGACAGTAGTATTATAGATTGAGAGGGTTAGACCTAAAAAATCCTTAATTTATTTTTTAAGGACCACCCTAATATACATATGTACATATGTCGGATATAACAGTGGAGTCTCCAACATATTGCGTTTCCCTGAGTTAGTTGGAAATTAAAAACAGTCCTAGAGGTAAAATGTCTAACTAATTTCGTATGTTTATTCGGCTTTTTAAGAAGTATAAAGTATTATTTGAATCTTGTAATCCTCCTTATTTTTATTTGTGTGGCTATAAGACAAAAAAATGGACAGAAACTAGAGACACCACGACCTAAAAAGTCTTTTGTATATCCAAAGATTTTTCCTAATCCAGTACGCCCTAGATACCCTCGAGCTCTCTAATGAATTCCATAAGGGCCCTGAGTTCCTTATTACTAAGGGTGTGACCATTGGAGCTTTGAAATAAATCAATTTTTGTCTATGGACAGTCACAAAGAATGTGTTCGGAAGATTCCTTGGTGGGTATGAAATCGCAGTTGGTTGTGGCCGGTTAGGTACCGAGAGAGTAAGTAGCCTGATTTTATTTCTGTTTAGTTCAACAACATCCAATCTATTGAAAAGGTAGCCAAAGAGCTTGCCCTGCCTATGCGCTCTTAGCCTCCCAGTACTTACTGCTTTTAGAGTGTACCCATTCAGTTTTTATGGTTCTCGAAGAGGACGAAATTAGACCACAGAATGGTTACGGTCATAAGAAGGTAGGTCAGGTTCTTCACGCGCCAAATCGTCACCGACCTCGTGCAAGAGTTACTGCATTTTTTGCTGCCGGAGTTTGAAGCATGTTTAAGTAGTCTTTACCCAGTTTGGATTTCATCATCCTGTTTGAGAGGGCCCGGATTGCTGCCTAGCTATCTGAAAAGCTAACTAGTCAATCCAGGTTTAATTTGGCGCAGGTCAAAATTGCTATAACATCGGCCTGGAACACCGTGGGCCATCCGCCCATGGGAATTGAGAGCTTGGTGCCGGGTTCATAGAGTACCTTCAGCGGCACTGATTTTTATTTTTTAATTTTTACTTATAAAAATCAAGTTTAATCATTATATTTTGAGTTTTATTTTTTGCTCGGAAAATAATGGTTAGGTTTTAAGTTTTATTTTTTTGCTCGGAAAATAATCTTTATTTCTTGAGTTTTATTTTTTGCTCAGAAATAAAACTTAATTTTTGCGTATGCGTATGCGCATGCGTGAATAGACAGGGGCGGCTGCATTGAACCTTTAACGCCACTGTGGAGTGGGTAATGAAAATACAGATACCAGGGCAGAAACAAAGAGAACCACATTTCTAAAGAAAAAGTGCAAAAAAGCGCATACGCTTACGCAAAAATTAGGTTTTATTTTCTGAGCAAAAAATAAAACTCAAGAAATAACGATTTTTTCCGAGAAAAAAATAAAACTTAAAACGTAACGATTACGAACGAAAACTTAAACGTAACCATTATTTTCCGAGCAAAAAATAAAATTTAAAACGTAACCATTATTTTCCGAGCAAAAAAATAAAACTTAAAATGTAACCATTATTTTCCGAGCAAAAAAATAAAACTTAAAACGTAACCATTATTTTCCGATCAAAAAATAAAACTTAAAATGTAACCATTATTTTCCGAGCAAAAAATAAAACTCAGTTAATAACGATAACAGACACGATCGGACAATAGTGGGGTTATGTACATATGTATGTGTATTAATTATTATTTTTTTTTCAAAATCAGATTTCAAATTAAAATTTGCTATAATCAAAAGCGCACCCCTTCAAACAAGTATAACTATGGGCTATGAAATTAGTGTGAATTCTGTACAATCTCATACATAATAACATAAATACATATTCGTACATATGCACACAATAGATGCATGCATGCATATCTGTAATATGTGGGTTTGAAAATATGATTGTTCAATCTAGAGATTACGACCTTGACTCTGCATAATTACATATGTGTGTACTTACAAGTCCTACATTATGCATGTTCAAATCTATTAAATACTAATGCTACTATGTACATATTTAAGTACACACGTATGCATGCAGGTAAGAGCTTAAATTTTATTCATTAACAACATTTTCTATTATAGACAAGCGATAAATTCGAATTCGTTTGTCTACCGATCGGAAAAGGTGGCGAACAAAGAAACGGTAAACTTGATTCATTAAGACTGTGTTTATTTTATGCTTAGAACAAGATTATCTCCAACGAAGTAATTATACCGCATTTGAAGACTGCTTATTTATTCCTGCATGAATATTCACCGCATATTTTTCATCACCCAAGTACCTCTTGGCGGCGAGGAATAATGTTAGTAACCAACATTACATGCATTTTCCATTTTACTTTCTGAAGTACTCGAAAGGCCCAGGTTAAAATAAAATTTCATTGTGGTCTGTAAGAATATTTATTGTGGCTTAAAAGTCATCAATAATAAATGCATTAAAGGCGAAGGAATTCAAAAGGCAATCATTGAACTTCATACGATCAACCGCATTTCTTTCAACAGAAATTCACATAAATGCATACTTTTTTAAACCTATTTATTTACTTATCAATACATACGTATGTACATATGTATGTATGTATATAAATACAAATATACACATTCTGGAATGTATATGTAAAAACATACATAAATAATTTGGGTGTAAACCAGCACAGACCTTTAGCATCCAAACTATGCAGATTAAGTACACACCCTGAACATGCCACAAATTCCCAAACACATAAAGCGGCCAACAACACCATCGCTTTGGGCCAATTTGAATATAAAAGTGATCGAAGGTTGGTTTCTAATTGATTATTACCAAAGTGCAGGCAATGAATAAGCGTTTCATGTTATTTTTTTTTCAATCTTTATTTCTCGCATTTTTCTTCGTATGCTTTTCTCTACATAGTATGTATGTCCATATGTTAATATGCATTTAGCTGTTATAGTATGTGCATTATTTTACCTAAACGGTCTTCGTATTGATACCTTGGTCGGTGATTTTTTTTTTGAAAGGATTGGTTTTTTTTAGCTCAAGGGCGATATTTTTTATTACCACCATTTTCCCCGATCTCTAGATTTGCATACATATCCAGCGTACGATTGATTTCTTGAGGGACGCCTAATAGGCGCTTGTTTGAGCAATTATTTCATTATTGGAGACACATCTCTTCCTACTAGCCATTTCTTTATGTCTAAAAACAGCAGCTATTTACTGGGGGTTTAACACAGGGAATATGGCACTTGAATGCTTTTTACTTTTCCATGCAATCGGTGTGATCAGACCCGACTGAATGCCAATTCATTCATTGTGCCGATTGCTGCTTGGTCCCCGGTTTTTTAAGATGCTTTCCGTAAAACGGCGCAAGCACTCGTCCGGATTGCGATTAAGCAAAGCCAGATCCCTAGCAAAAGCGACCTATCGTAAAACAGAATGAAGCAGTTAGCTAAATATTTATTATTACTCTATCGGCAGATATACTATACATATAGTTTGTCTACATAGAAGAAGCGCATGCGCGATAACATATGTGCGTGTATAATTCTTAACGTACCTACGTAATGTTTTGATTAAAGTGTATAATCGCCACTATTAGTTGAACGACAAAAATCAACTAAGAAATCGACCCGTGTAAAGGCAGCTTAAGTAGCAGGAATCGCGTATGAGAATTTGTTTGAAATGATGATGTACGTCATTTTGTTGTTATTAAGACAAATAGAGGGACCTACATCCTAATGGCTTTTATGATAAACTTTTTCATGGCGGGCCCCGTGGGGATTTGCGCGTGCCTGCCGAGGGCGACGAACAGTGACTCAAATAAGTGTTTACATGTTGTTTTGTAGAATTTTTTTTTCAGCAAATTTTAATCAGAATTTCGAATTTTTCTCTGATTTTTTACAACATTATGAGTTTTATAGCCTATTCAATTGTAGTGCAAGTTTCAATCGCTTGAAAAATCGCGATTTTAGCATTTTTTTTTCATAACAAAGTGATTTTTTGCAAAATATGATGCTCAAGAACGTTCGCAAAAATATTTCAGAAAATCAATGCCAGTTTTTAAATATTGCTTTTGTTATATAAAAAACCCAAAAGCCATCAGCCAAAAACAAAGTTATTAGAAATCAACTCGACTACTATAAAACTGCATACCCTAAATAAAGGCTCAGATTAAAAAGTTAAATGAAAGTTTTTTGAGTATTTCTAATTTTTTCTGTTTTTTCTCATTTTGTTTAAAAAAAAAAACAGCGAACACCAGCAGAATCAATTTAATTTTTTATGTAATGTAGAACTCGGGAAAATTCAAGATATACCAACAAATTTTCAACTTTTCAATTCGATTTCTTAGAAAATTTTGGGTAAGCAATTCATGCGTTATATGATAGAAAATGCGAAACACCCTTGACAAAAAAAAAAATTTCAAAAATCAACGACACATTTTAGAGACGAAACTTCCACCTCGTTATACATACTAAAATTTCATGGGCTACAAAACTGCGTACACAAAATTTTTTTAAGAAATCGAATTGCAAAGTAGAACATTTTTATAAAAACTTTTTGGTATGTCTTGAATTTTCCAGAGTTCTATATGAAATTTAAAAAAAAAATATTCTGCTGGTTTTTGTTGTTGAATGACCTATATTTAAAAAAGAAATAAGAAAACTTCGGTATGGAAAATATAAATAATTAAATCGTCAAAACGTCAGGGTATTCATATTTTTGACGCTGACTGTGTGTATATGGTTTTTGTTAAAGTACAAACAATATTTGTATAAAAAATGCTCGTAACAAAAAAAAAAAAAAATACTTGGAAAATGGTCTGAATATCAAAAAAACTACCTGTGAACATAAACTACATATTTGGATGTGGCCTGGGCAAGAGGTTTAACCTGGGTCTTACCTTAAGTAAGCTGAGCATAAAAATGCAAAAACCCCATACACTTAAATATAAAATCAACAAAACGAAAATAACAACAAACCCAAAACATTGCGTCGTCACAGTGAATTTTGTAATTGTCAAATGTGAGGCGGGGAAGACCGTGCGGGGTCTGCGTCGGCTATTGACGATTGTCAACATTGCAATCAGCGCATATGCAAATTTTCCCAAAAATAGCAAAACACAAAATTCAATACACCAGTTATTTGCACTTGCAATTCTACCACAATATGTAAGTAAGTATGTACATATGTACTTTGTTTGTAGTGTTGTATCCAATTGTGTGCGAATTGCACTTGAACTTACACTGCTATGATTTCCGCTTGTTGCCACCGCCGCCGCTCTAAAAGGCGGGCGCGTGCTTTACAATTATCACCATTAGTTGCATGGCAGNTAAATACATAAAAAATCAACAAACCGAAAATAACAACAAACCCAAAACATTGCGTCGTCACAGTGAATTTTGTAATTGTCAAATGAGGCGGGGGAAGACCGTGCGGGGTCTGGGTCGGCTATTGACGATTGTCAACAGCAATCAGCGCATATGCAAATTTTCCCAAAAATAGCAAAACACCAAATTCAATACACCAGTTATTTGCACTTGCAATTTTACCTCAATATGTAAGTAAGTACATACATATGTACTTTGCTTGTAGTGTTGTATCCAATTGTGTGCGAATTGCACTTGAACTTACACTGCTATGATTTCCGCTTGTTGCCACCGCCGCCGCTCTAAAAGGCGGGCGCGTGCTTTACAATTATCACCATTAGTTGCATGGCAGCGTGGGTTAGGTCGTTATTGTTGTTGTTGTTCCTACCTCGTAATTGCCATAGTTATTATTGGCATTATTTGCATATGAATTCATATCATTTCATATCTGTTGTAGAAAGCGCCTATGCAAATAAAGTATTTTTTGCCAAACGCAGTTGAAGTGTCTCTACGTTTATGTTATGTATGTATGTACATTGTAGGTCTGCAGTAATGTCAATATGTATAATATTTAATCACTTATTAATCAGCTTATTGCTCGCTTTATATGGTCATGCGTCACTGTTGACACTTCACCACCTCGCGTGGGTGGTTGTGCAACTTGGCTGGCTGTTATTGTTTTTCAAAAATTCGCAGCAGCTGTCATTATTGTTGGTCTACAACAAGTATATATACAGATACATACATACACATCTGAGCATATGGCTTTTATGTCTGCACTCGATTTTTCATTGACAGCCCGACAATAATAATATGGGCGCGTACGTTGATCCTTGCTCCCGCCCGCCTGACATGGTGGTTGCGACTGTGACTGTTGCCGGTGGCGCTGCTACGACTGAAAAGTACCTTTGACTTTTATTGTAAATTTATAAATTCAATTAAATCGTGTTCAACGTCATATGCTCTCAGTCAATTATGTGCTCGTGGGTGTTGAGAGTTCAATAAAGCTAATAAATCGTGAAATCTTAATACTCATTGTTTTGTTCAAACATATACATACATACGTATAAAAAAAATCATTTAAGGCATATTTTCGTGCAGCATAAGACACTACAATTTGTGTGGAAAGGTTACACGTATTTAGTATCTTAGCAAGTTCGAGCAACACCAAAAACATAGGAAATAACTTNGTTGTGCAACTTGGCTGGCTGTTATTGTTTACAAAAATTCGCAGCAGCTGTCATTATTGTTGGCCTACAACAAGTATATATGTAGATACATATGTACATACACATCTGAGCATATGGCATTTATGTCTGCACTCGATTTTTCATTGACAGCTCGACAATAATATGGGCGCGTACGTTGATCCTTGCTCCCACCCGCCTGACATGGCGGTTGCGGCTGTGACTGTTGCCGGTGAAAAGTACCTTTGACTTTTATTGTAAATTCATAAATTCAATTAAATCGTGTTCAACGTCATATGCTCTGAGTCAATTATGTGCTCGTGGGTGTTGAGAGTTCAATAAAGCTAATAAATCGTGAAATCTTGATACTCATTGTTTTGTTCAAACATATACATACATACGTATAAAAAAAAATCATTTAAGGCATATTTTCATGCGGCATAAGACACTACAACTTGCGTGGAAAGGTTACACGTATTTAGTATCTTAGCAAGTTCGAGCAACACCAAAAACATAGGAAATAACTTTGAAAAGTTTACTAAAACTGACTCAACACCATGGTCGCACTTTTTCTTTGTTTTCAGCCATTTGTTGCTACCGGGAAAAATATCTTCTTAGTTAGTTGCTGTTTTGAATTGTAATTTTTTCCATATAGAATGTGAGAAGGAAAACTTTTGTTTACATTCCATTTGTTTATAGTGTCTTAAGTGGGTGGGAAAATCTGCTGATCGGATTGCTATTAATGCTCTTAAATGGCGAGGTGAATGTGCTGCGCACGTACATACATGCATACATACTGCATTTACATATTTTTGGAACACACATTCTCAAGTACTACATACATATTTAAATTTTTCATCGAATACGGCAAAATGTGTAAGGAATTCTAATGGGTAAAATTGCTTGTGCTTGACTGACGCATGAATTGAAGTACATATGTATATTGTAGATTTGGGCATACGTCAGAGGAGCCTTAGTTTGGCAATTTTTTTCATTGAAATTTGCCGGAGAAAAATATGCGTTATATATAAAATCCATATAAAATATTCCCCGGTAAATAACCTTTGGAGCCGTTCAATTTCGTTAGGATCCGCAGGTTTTTCCGAAGACCCGTTTACAGGTGTACAATTCTGCTAGGTCTTTCTTTTCTCTCTCGCACCTCGAATGCAACTAGAACTTCACTGCCAGAACACACTGTAAACACAATAATATTTCATAAATAGCAATCTCCTTTTTTTCAAAATCCACTTCATACATACATATATGGATGAGGCATCGTCGCTGAAATTCAAAAAATCGTAAATAATAAAAAAAAAATAAAAAAATCAGTTTTTGATTGATATGATGGATTTCATCGAATTACGAATCGAATGATTTTCAAGAATACTACACTATTTCTACGTAAAGTTGTTTTTTTTTCGCCATATAAAATACATGAAAAACTGTGAGTGCTTGAGCCCTTCCTTCTTTTTTTCAAAAAAAAATAAATAAAAAAATAGGTGTATATTTTTGTTCGGTATAGAACAATCCTAGGCGGTGGCGGCATTAAAATTCCGACTTTACTTTTTCACATGCAATTTTGGACCAATCTTATGCACATACATACATACATACATATGTACGCAAGACAGAGACAGTTCAAGCCAAAAATGAAATAGCATAAGCGAGCATTAACTTGAAATATTGTTTTTGTTTTTGTGCAAATATTGTTTTTTACAAATATTTTTATATATTTTTTTTTTAATTTTATTAAAATGCCAACATTGATTGATGAGGATATGACAAGATTAAAAATAAATTAACTGACATTTGGGTGGTCCAAAAATTCACAGGAAAATCGACTTTAGAACTGAAGAATATTAAAAATAAGGAGACACGTGTTATTTTGAAATCGGTTAATATTTAACCGTGCCTATTTCGTAAAATTGCTTTAGAATCGTTAGAAATTAAGGGTTTTTGATCGAATAAGAGTATTTTTCTTCAGAAATCTTCAAAAAATAAATTTAAAAATCATATTTAACTTTAAAATGTTACGAAAGTGCGGATAAAGTGCGTTATGTGCTTACGAACACGCAATAACCAAATTTGTTTATACATATAAGAGGTAAGATTGTCGGTTCTGAAACAGTAGTCAGTCAAATTTTAAAGTTTAATATGCATCATAATTTTATGGTTTGAACATTTCTAAAGGGAAATATTTGATAATTGATAAAAACGATGTTTGTTTTTAACGATTCTATAGCAATTCTAGAAAAAATGTTAAATATATGGAAAACTTCAAAGCCCCTGCGGCACAGTTTAATATTAACCGATTTTAAAATAAAAATATGAATATCTCCTTATTTTCGAAATCTTCAATTCTGGGGTGGGCGAAGGATTGTGGACCACCCTAATGTACTACAAACATACATAGGTAGGTGCATATAAATACGTATTGATTTCATAATCAAATTCAAAACACGCTTCATCTAAGTTTCTTTTGTTGTAATCGCACGTTTCGCTTGAGTTGTCCCTTTTCATTGCAGGTATAGTATTTCAGCCAGCGCTCAGATACTTATGCAAATCGCTGATATTGTAAGTAAAAAATGACCATATGCTAGCCACATGACCATTTATTTTATGTAAAAATTAATAAACAATTTGTACATTTTGTGTTTGTCAGGTAGAAATAAGCATATGTATGTACCTTTGTATGTACACACATATTTATCTAACGCGAATTGCATACTTAATTGATTTTTGTCCCAAGCGTAATCATAATTCAATTTATTTTATTTATTACATTTAGTCGTATGCATTTTTTCCCTTTTTATGTACATTCGTAATTTTTATAAAATACCTATTCATTGCGTTTTATTATTATTCCTTTTAAATAATTAAATAATCACAAATGCGAAAATTAATTGCCGGTCGTGACGCAGACAATTTAAGTTTTAAATGATTATATTTTATTTTTAGTTTCAAATATGAGTATTTATGTATATCTAAAATATATAATGATTGTATCCACCCGACTTGTGCAATTAATTTTTTAAACTCATGTTTGCTTGAAGTAATTTTTTTGTGCGCGTAAACTCGATGGAAAATAAAAAAGAAACACATGGAAGCGAAAAAATTGGTTTTGTAATTTTAGTAATGGCCATAATATTAATGTTTTCGTTATAATCTCTGATATTCAATGCATTTTAATTAGTGAATATATAAAATGTCAAGGTTATTTCAAATTATTATATTTTTAATTTTCTATTTCTCTTACATATGTATTATGTATGTACATTAGAGTGGTCCAATTTTTGTATGGGGGGAAAAAATATAATGCTAGAAAACGGGGCACCCCCTCAGTTTTTTTCCTTTTGATATTTGTAATTCTATACCAACTTTCAATTTTCTACCGTAACCAATACAGGGTGCTCAATGAGCTCGAAAAGCGCTACTGGATCGCTGTGAAACTGGCAAAAATATTGGTATTTTTTTATAAACTGCTACTGTTGCCGTGACAACTGAAGCTTGTGATATTTTTTTAGATAATTCAAATTTGAAATATTCGAAGGTTGATTAACCAATTGCTTGATTAATATATGTATGCACTCAATACTTCTAAAGTAAAATATGAGCATCATGAGCATCCTCTAAATTTATACTTACAAAAGCGTAGAGTTTGGTAAAAGCACCTTTTTCGGTAAGAGGAAAAATTTTGGATGGTGCCCCAAGTCAATTCGCGGAAACAATTTTTTTGGACCACTCTAATGTACATTTGCATATTACATAGTTATTGATGTTAATTTTATTTTTGAAACACTCAGGCCTCTTATTGAATTCATCGTTGAAAACCAATTAGAAATGCGTAAATGCGTTGAGAATTCTAAAAAAAAATTCTTTAACTAAATCTAAATCGACATTTTTGGTCTACTCTTCTCAAGAGTTCAGTTCCGCAGATATCTGAACCGCTTTCTTCGTACTGCGAGATATTCGCACAGGAAGTATTTAACGCGCTCTGTCTCTTCTCCAAGTCTTTAAAACTTCACATTCAGTTTGGCCAGTACTGAGGCTCAAAAGATGATGCTATTCAAGTGGCCGGCACTGTACATACATACATATGCACAAAGTACATTTTAAGCCAATGTGATCGTATTCAACTCAGTTAGCTGCTGGGCATTCAGGTGATTACAAATGTTGTACAGTCAGTCAGTGGCTGAAAAATTTCGTAATAAAAATTACCAATTCCCTTCTGGTAACGGCAAGAGTAACTACCCTGGTTAATTTATTGTCTACAGTGGAATTTATAGTACAATATACGTACATACTTATATTTAACTATATATTTGCAAATAAGTGCAAGTGAAGTTCGCAGAAAAACGCCAAAACACTGGTTGCGTTTTGAGGCCGAATTTAAAAGAAATCAAATAGGTATTGTAATGAATACTAAAGGCTGGCAAAGTACAAAGTGTATGAGTAAATACCAGTTTAAAAGAGACAGTCGAAAAAACGGAGCAATAAAGGCATAGCAATTACAAAATTAAAAAAAAACATTAAAGTGTCATGCTGCTGATGAACTGACTAACTAACTGGTAATCAGATTTGAGGTGGCGTGGCGCGCATGCGCAGCCATAGAGTGGCATTCACAACATGTGTGTAGGTAGGTAGGTATTCATTATATGCCCAGTACGGCATAGCTCATCAACCAATTGCCTCAGAAAAATTAACATATTTCTACTTATGTAGCAACTAACTTCTATATAATTGATGTATAATCACCTAGCAGCCGGCCTCATTGAGATAAACCAAATGCTTACAATTTTGATACATATCTTTGCAAATATTAGTTGAAAAATCATCTAACTTTGTGCAATTAATTATTTCAGCATTTAATACTAAGTAATTTTAAATTGGTTGAAAAGACATCTGCAAAAGAAACCTACTGACTTTGAAGTGCTGTAAGCCAAATGCATTTTAATGTAGTTAAAATCAAATGCAGAGTCGGACACTCGACTTGCTACTTGCACACAATTCAAACTGAACATTTGAAAGCACACTTACATGTTATGAAAAAGCATCTGTGAAGTGCAGAACGAAAGCGTATTCAAACGAAACATACTGACTTTGAAGTGCTATAAGAAAAATGCATTTAAAAATAGTTGAAATCAAGGAAGAAAGTCAATTTTCAACTAGTTGTGGTAGGTAAACAACTGGTTGAACATCGATATTTAAACTATGTAGTTTCTTTCCGTACTGGGTATTTAGCCGGTCTTCTTGCGATATATAGTATGTAGGCATGTGGGGTTGTTTTGCATTTGTGTTGTAATCGGTACGTCGAACTCGCGGCGGCTCAAATGTCAGTAGCCAAGAGTCACACACAAAATGAACAACGAATGAGTCATCGAGGTGGCTCTTTCACATTTGTTTGACAACAGCCACTAACGCCAAGTGACGGTTCGCATGCGCATGCGCAGATTACGTGAATTTGTTGAACAACCAAATGAAATACCGAATAAAAGACACATACAAAAACAAGAGCAAATTAAACGAATTCAAATAAACAGTTGTCTATTGTACATTGCATGTTGAGCATAAGCGTGGAGAATATATTTATGCCACAATACAACAGCAGTCTACATAAAGTCAAAAGTGACGTGAACGCAAGTAAATTATAAATAGGCGTATACGTAATTTTATAACCAACTGTTCGTTTGCTACGTGTATTAGTTGCATGCATACATACCCCTATCGCTGTGGCGGTAGCGTCTAATTGCTAACACCGACTTCTGGCCTTCTCGGTGGCCAAATCGCATGCTCAACTCTGTGTTTCATCTTCTGTCTTGTTGGTATTGTTTAGATGCTGTGAGCATATCGATTTTAGTGGAAAAATTGCAGTCTTTACAGTTTATCAAAATAAAAGACAAGTAAAAGTAAAAGCGAAAAATTTTAATTTATAAAGAGAAGAAAATATTAATTCAACTCCCGAGCTAATCAATGATTCCTATTTCGTTGAGTATTGGAGTAATGAACAGCTGATTTTAAGTGTATGACTGCTCTTTGTTCGTTGCGTATATGTATGTATTATGTATGTGGATCTGCGCAGACGCGACTGGCGGCACAAACTCTTAACACACACCGACAAGTAGAGAGGTAAATGCGCTCGGCGTTACCTTGACGGTGTACGGTAGGCCATGAACCAAAACCGCTTGATTAAAAATATTACGAAAATAAAAAACATATGCAATCGCTCAACGTAAATTTTATAGCTTTTTAATTTTAATCAGAATCTTTAGAAAAAATTTTAGTACATACTCATGTAGTTTTGTAGCCTATTTAATTCTTGTATAATAAAGGCTTGCCGTTGATTTTTGGCATTTTTTTCTGACGGTGTCGCTGGTGTCACTCATTTTATTCCAACCAAAATTTGTTCGACAATATTCTTTTATGGACGAAAATGCACAACACCATCAGTAAAAAAAAAAAAAAAATTCCTAAAAGTCAACGGTAGGTCCCAGCTGCTTCAAACTTACACTCTATTATACTAAATTTAATGGGCTACAAAGCTACATTTTTTTTTTAATTCTGAATAAAAAGTTTGAAGTTTTGGTGAACATTTTTTGAAATTTGTCAAATTTTTATAAATATAAAAAATTTGAAATTTTGACTTACATAGTCTTTGTTAGATGGTGAGCTATACTTTGACCAAAAAAAATAATAAACAAAAGTAATGAAAATAGCCAAAACTTGTTTTTGCTTCTATATATGTATACGAGTATGCATGTAGCATGTCTGATCGTTCGTAAACTGTTATCGCCCACTATATAAATAAATACCCTTTTATAAATTACCAGTAAAATACACCACTGTAACACATTTCTGAGGCCATTGTTGTTTGCAGCTACAATGCGTTCGTGCAGTGCAACGATCGACTCCCCCTGCCTTCCCGTAAAGTCTACTCCACTACATGAACTCGAAACTCCAAGCCATATTGTTTGCCTGTCAGTCTGTCTGTTTGTCAGCCAATTGTGCTGAGTGTGCGGTAATAAGATGCCATCACCATCACTTTTGCTTTTAACAACGGCATCTGTTTTCATTCCAGCAGCCAAGATCTTATTTTTCCGCTGCCATTGCAGCCCGTCGTTGCTTTTCTCGAAATGGAAATCTGCAGTTTCAATTGCATTTGATACTTGACACAGCAACCGGCATAGAAGTGATGTTTTTTTTTTTAACTCAAGAAATACACAAACTGGTAACGACGACAAGTGTGCATGCATGCCCTCACATATTTCTCCATTTTCCCATTGGGCCCCCTACATTGAATCTCTCTGCTCTATGCTCGTTGTTGCCCTATGCTTTGTGTGTGTGTGTTGTTTAGTTCCCCTAGTTGACTAATTCAATGTGTGATAATGTTTTTTTGATGCTCATCATCATCATCTTTGCCGGCATAATCTGCATCAACAGTTGTTGTACACGTAATGTGATTATAATTCGCCAACAATTCACCTTTCACACCCGTTTCACCGCTTACTTATCATATCATAGTCGTCGCTGTGAAGACTTCTTCTGTCATTAGCCTCGACTGACATCGTCGCAAATTATATTTTGAGACGCTGCACCGTGGCTCTCATAAGATTATAGAGATTCTCGTTTAGGTAAAATTTTATACACATTCATATGTACATACTTACATAAGTAAATATGTATATAAATATTTAATGTACATAGTAAGTCTCTTCGTGGTTTTAATGCTTGTTTCTCCACTTGTTTAGTTCCAAGTTGATGTTTGGCTTTTTTATATGTTGGCGTCATACATCTGTTGATCGTATCTTCAACTCCGGCAATTAGCGTCTAACTGATGCGGCAAAATTTACGATGATAAACAGGTCGAGAATTTGTTGTGGTGTGAAGAAGTTATCCGGTCATAGGTGATTCATAATCGTTTACAAGAATTATGTGATTATAATGGGTAAATGCACGATGAGGTTGTGGGAGGAAATTGTTAAGTGTAGAAAAAGATTTTTTGTTATGTTTGCTGCTTCCTGGTCGAAAAATGTGTCTGTAACTTAAACGGAAATTATTTTTTTAATTATTTGGAGTGGCTATTGATTTTATTTTATGTTTATGTACCTACAGCTGTCCACAAAGTAATTGTAGTGCAATATTTTGACCCGTTTATACTATTTTTGTTTGGTTTGTTTTATGTTTATAAATTTTTTATAAAAATATAAATTATCTAATAAAAGCCATATAAAACCAAATATCAAACTTTGTGCGTAATTTATAGAAATTCTAAAAAATTACACCAAAATTTTAATTTTTTTTTATTCAAAATTTAAAAAAAATTAGGTGTCCAATTTTGTTTATAGCTCATTAAGTTGTAGTATAGTAAAGTGAAAATTTCAAGTGGCTACAAATAGGCAGACTTTTAATTGACGATGTTACGCATTTTCTTCCATACAAAGTATGCCCGAAAATTTTTTTATATGAAAGAAAATGCCTAGCACCGTCAAGAATAAAATATATATATATATGTACAAAAAATCAACGTAATTTTACGCAACTTTAAATATGAACTTTATTATACTAAATTAATAAAACGTCTGAAATTTGGGTGAATTGAGTTTTTATAATTTTTGCAAAAAGTTCAAAATTTGGATTTATGTAATTTTTGTTAAATAGTGAGCTAAAAAAATGAGCTATAAAAAAATTAGTAAACATAAAAACTGGTCAAAATATCGTATTTCTATTATTTTGGGGACAACTGTACCTACACGAATTTTGGATTCACTTTTGTTAAAAGTATAGAATCCAATGTTTTAGTTTCTACATATGTGCATACTATATATGCTACATACATACAAATGTACATATTTATACATTATTTATCTATTTTCGCTCCTCCCACACATCACGCGTTATTTCTCAGCCACTTGAGGCTTTCAAACTTCTACTTAAAAGTCTCTTGAGAATCTTCTGCCGGGTCCGCTTGCTCGCCATTTAAGCGCATTGAGTGCAATTCCATTTAAAACGCACGCTAAGTGCTTTTAAATTGCCCGTTACGCTGAGTTTGTCTTTACAGTTAGAGCAATTTCAACTGAACCTCCGAATTTCCCACGCATATCATATCACTCATTTCCATTCGTGTGAATGGCATGTGGGTGATATTATTTTGACGCTTTTGCTTTTGACACCTTCTGGAGTTCACAGCATGTCTGCTACGCTTTACAGTTATTGTTTTGGTTTAAAAAAGGTGAGAAGTTGTTAAACGCCATTGAAAGTGAATGTCAATGACTTATTTACTTTCGCTATTTTTGCTTATTATGGATGTACATATTTACACACAAACTTGTATATTTAAGATCATACATATGTATTAAAATGAGCATCTTGAGAATATACTAATAAAATCATAGTTGATTGTGATGAATATAATCAAGTCTTGTTTACGAAAAATTTTCAAATGATTTTCGCTGTTTAACTTCAATTTGTGAAAACCAGAATAGCTAGCCAAATCTTACTCAAGGCCTTCACTAAGGATCAAAACCGAAACCAGTTGGTTTATTTAGTTTACCATGTTTATATTAAAGCTTTAAAATGAAAACAACTGATATCTGATATCTTAGCAGATTGTTATACTATATTTTGATAAGGTCCCTAAGTTTCTGTAGAGTGTAGATAATGATCTATAAAACTGCATACTCAACATTTTTCTAAAAACAAAAAATAAATAATTTTGACGAAATTTTTTTTTATAACATTTCAAATTTTTTTTTGTGATTTTTTTCTTTGTTTTGCGAGAACCCTACGATTTTTTTCACTTAGTTTTTATTGTGAAACGTTTATTAACTGGAAAAGGAGAATCGATTTTCATCAAAATTTTTACTTTTTCTGCACAAAAAAATTTAAGGTAAACAAATAAAAATTTCAAAATCGGGCTCAGCTGGGTCTTGCTAATTTTATAAGCTTTCATTAAAAAAATTATCAAATTGATTGAAGAACTAAAGCTCCAGAGAATTATGAACAGCAAATTAAAGTTTTGAAGTACTGTGCAACGGTTCCCAGCTATTGAAGGCCTTTGGCTACATTAACTGGTTAAGACACCCATCAGAATTCCTAATTTTCAGCAAATAGTTTATTATAATATATATTTTTTGGCTAGTTCTGCACAGAAAGTTAATTCCAGTGCAATCCTTGATTTGTTCTAAGCTCTTCTGTGAAGCAATGTACATATGTAATATAGGGTTGTCCAAAATAAGTAAAGTTGGAATTTGAATGCTCTCACCCCCTATTCTATAACGAAAAAAAGTATACCCTATTTTTTTTATTTTGAAGTCAAAAAATGTTTAGAGGTCGCTCAAAGCGCTCAAAATTTTCCATGTTTTTTATATGGAAAAAACAACTTTGTGGAGATGGTATAGAATTCCTGAAAATCAATATTTTTCGATTGGTCACACTTTTCCATGTATTTTGTGTGGGAAAAACAACTTTTCGTAGATATGATATAGAATTCTTAAAAATAAATATTTTTGGTCCCACCATAGCATATTTCGGGGTTTTTGGCGAACCTATAAATTATAGTTACTATGAAAAAAGGGTTAAATAAACAAGTGGGTGTTATTATTGGGAATCTCCTGCAGAGAAACAGAGCAGAGAGAATTCTATACCATATTTGCGAAAAGTTGTTTTTTTCCATACAAAATACATGGGAAAATTTGAGCGCTTCGAACTTTATGATTTCTAAAAACTTTGTGATCTCCAAAAAAAAAGATATGGGTAAATTGTTTCGGTTTAGAACAATCCTAGGAGGTCATAGCATAAAAATTCCTACTTTACCTATTCGCATGCATTTTTGGACCACCCTAAGACTTTTGTAGCCCATAGCCCAGAGAAGGAAGATCTTGTTGGTTTGTCCATTGCAACTGAGGCCCTTGAACTGGGTCCAAAGATGCCTTTTGGACTTTTTGAGCCGAATATGTACAATTTCATTCTTAGATTAGATTTTAAACTATGAATATTTATTCTATACTTTTTTCTACTTTTATTCTTTGCAGATGAGCACTATGGTGTTGAAAAATAATAAGACAAGAGGTATGTCCATAGTAGTAGTATTAATATTTATACGATACACACATACATACATATATGTTTTATACGTTTAGTTAAGGTGCCCGTTATGCAATTCGTAGCAAGATGTATTAAAGGCAACATTACAAAAGCAATTTCTAACTATAAGGTAGATTGACCAAAAATACAGAAAATTATTAATATTTTCTATAATTTTCGTTAGTGTTCCCATAATCGAACACTATCTGGCATGTTCTGCAAATCATATGATTTGAAATCCGAGCATTTTACAAAACTTATTTAGGGAATTTCTTAACGAAAGAGCAAAAATTTGGCATTAAATCGATGGATAAGACGTAAATGTTGTGTTTTTAGCAGTTTCTATTTGAAATATTTATTACTTTCATTACAAATATTCAAAAATATTTTGCAAATCGCACCAGTTTCACACAATTAATCACCTTGATATCAAAGAAATGAAATTAACCTTGAAAACCTATATTTTTTATTTGACAAATTTTCTCTGCAATCAAACACACTCGCTCGTTTTATCGATTGGACTATAATTCGTATTACCATGAAAGCAGTAAGAATTTCCTTGCAAGTGACTTCCTGTTTCTTTGTTGGCATTTTTTCAGCGCGGAAGTAAATTTGAGCTTGTGATGTTTGCTTTGAATGACGTTAATTTCATATATTTTTATGGTCAAAAAACTTCGTTAAATGACTTGACCTCTGTATTTTTTTCCTCAATAATTTTCTGTTTACTTTGCATCAAATTCGACACGTCAAGTAATTATATTATAAGTACTATGATTAGAACTACTAGTTCAAGGTTTCCAGATCGTTGAATGAATTTGTTCCGTAAATGTGACACGTGACGTCATTACTTATACTACATACAGGTATGAATACTTATGGAATATTTTGTGTACCAATAAATACCATGCCAATTAAGATCCAATATGATTTTTCATATCAAGGAGAAAAACCCAAAACCTTAATTATGGCATAGCAAGCGAGTTAATAATAGTGTTCACATACTCGTCGTATACACAAAAATATTGAAAATGAGCTGAAAAATGCATAAAAAAACTGACCCAAATATGAATGCGGTTACAAAAAAGAGTACTAAAAACTACCATATACTACATACATACACATGTATTTATGTACTATGTACCCAGTGGGAAAACGAGGAAAGCATTACCATTTTCTACCAAGAAAAGATTAACGTATACGATTGTAGGAAGAGATGCATAGCAATGTAGGCGAACTGGTAATGTGTAGCCGAAGATTTGAAGCCGTATCATTGATACAACTGAGTTGTTGTATTCCTAACCGATCGAAGCCATAAAAAAGCCATACTTTGTGGTTATGGAGAACCAAATTTAGGTACGCATTTCTCTTCAAAGTATCAATGTGGATTGTGTTGTACATATGTATGTATGTAAATAAAAATTTGCAGAAAACTTAAAAGAAACATCCGAACGTAATATTTGCCCATATACCAAAATGCTCAGAATGAATAGAGAATTCGATTGAGCCATGTCAGTCTGTCTGTCCGTCTGTTCGTGTACACGATAGCTCGGTTTAAAGTTTTCCCTTTTTCCAAAACGTTGGTACCTATTGAAAATGGGCGAAATCGGACGTTAACCACACCCACCTCCCGTATAACGGTATTTTCGCGAAAATTCAAAAAAAAAAAAAACTATGATATTGCCGTAAATACTAGATCCAAATAGAATTTTGGCATACAAAACGACAATTTTAAAATTTTTGGAAAACGTGTGCGGCACCGCCCACTTATGAAGAATTGCTGTAACTCAGTAGCCGCTTCAACAACAACTCCCACCTGTTGAAGACTTTTGAGATCGGAAATTAACCACGCCCACTTCCCGTAGCGGTAATTTATAGAAATACGAAAACTGCGATAAATCAGTTTGCAATATGTAATCTTTTAGCAATAAATGAGACTACAAAAAATTCTTTAAAATTGGGCGTGGCACCGACCACTTTTTCCTAAATCTGTGTATCTCGGTAAGCGCTTTATCAATATCTGCCGAAATCGGTACGCTATGGCCCTGGGTACAAAAAAGTAATGTGTTGAAAATGTTTGAAATTAGACTAAAATTACGTCCACTTCCCATATACATATTGGTAAATTTCGGAAATACGAAAACTCCAATATTTCAATAACTAAGGATACTCATTTACTTCTAATTAATACTTACAACAATCTCTTAACAAGAAAGCAGATTATTATAGATTTATGCAAAATTGGCGTGGCACCATTTCTAATTTCAACTCGTTCCAATTATTTCATTAAGTGTAATTGATCATATTCTCGAAAATGTTTGAAATAGAGGAAAAAACCCTTGCCCATTATGTAGTTTATAGAAATGTGAAAAAAGTAGATTTTATAGTTTTATATAGCGACACGTGACAAATTACTTTCCTAAGTCATCGCGGCTAGGCCTATACACTCCTGGGCACATGACTATAAATGCCAATTTCCGACTGGGTATGCACATATGTACATATGTATGTACGTACATAAATATAAAGCAAAGTCAAATAGCGAACATAACTAAAGTGTGTGAATACATACGTACATATGTACATATGAGGTCATAAAATTTCATTCGAAATTCTGAGGTTGCAAATTTTTTTTGGTACCGTCCACAATTATGCCGCCATGGGTTTATTAGATTTAAGCCAGTGTTTTTAATGCAGTTACAATCTGTAAAAAAAATGTGTAAACATCACTACATATGAATTAAGGCGCGCTAGTGTTTTGACGGCGGGAAAAGACGTGTAAAAAAATCTTACGAAAAAAGACGCTTAAGGAAAACTTCGGCAATGAATGACGCGAAACCTAGTTGACAGTAGATTTATACCTGGCCAAAAACTCTTTTGGGAATTTGCATACTGCTACACCTGCAAACATACGGGTTTACGGGTCTTTCTTCGCCGTCAACTATGTTAAGAGTCCTTCTTCGTTGAAGCTTTTTTATGCGTCTTTTTTCGCGGTCAACGTTTGAGCTCTCGCCCTTATTCGTGTCTCGTGACGATTTGTTAGTTTAAAAAATAATATTTTTAAATAAAATATTCGCTTTTTAAAATAAAATATTCGCCACTTATGAACTTCTTACAGCCTTTCTGACGAATTTCTAATCGTTTCTGGTTCGAAAGTGTATTTATTATATGTAGCTCACTGCTGTGCCCTTGAGGGAGGAAAGGTCGATTTATTCCACATTCAGGAAGTTTGATTACGCAGTTAACGTTCTTACATTCACACATCACACATATGTACATACATACATGCATATCTTTGTACATACTAACATCCATAATCTCATTTCTAATCCATTTCCTTAATAACTTTATTTATGCGAACCCTTTAATTCGTATAAGTATGTATTGTTGATATTAATGGACTGTTTTCATGACAACTGAAGCTAATTTATTAGCCAGGAAACTATTAAGTGTCAAACTGTTAAGGTGTGTGATTATGTATGTATGTATGTCTGTATGTAAATCGTTGTTTTGCGCAATTAATAACTAGGCTACTTTACCTAAAATTGGGCAAGGCGTTGGAATGGCCTTTCTGAATCAATAAAATTCAATCAATTAGAAATGAAATGCATTATACATAAATACTGTTCCTTATGCGTCTTAAAATTCTTGGAGCAAATGAGCTTTCATTCTAGTATGTAATTACGCGTTTTTTAATGAACTTGTTCGTGTGGGCTATCTCCAAAATGGCTGCACCGAATTCCATAGAACATTTTCTCTGAGCTCATTATAAGCTTTATGCTTAGCCTAAAAATCTTATCCGATAGTTAGTTAGTTAATTATTTGATAAATTTGTTATACTAGAACATGGAACAGTGCGGCTAGAATTCTTTTGGTACATATCTCTATAATAAGTCTCTAACCTGAGAGCCCAAGATCCCTAATATTTACATAAATGCGCACAGTACCTTATTAGACGAATTAGTAATAATAAGCGGAACGATTGTAGATGCATTTAAGAGGCAAAGCATGTCTAATCTCCGCAGTACTTGCCGCCTTCTGAGTTACCCACTTTATAATTGCATGTTTCCAAAGAGATGAACTGTATCCACAAAGCGCTTCCGGGCCCCAATGTCTTTTTGTTGCTTTTCCTTATTATAAGTATCGCTAGATATTTGCATTTCTATCTCTCTGGAGTCTACTACTGATTGAACAAAAATATGGAGTAGAATCCATTATAGAAGCCACTCTAGGGCCGCAGTTGTAAAAGTTACGATTGACCGAATTTACGCCTACCTTTGTTGTGATTTGACAGTTTTTGGCAAGCCATTCAATTTCGAAAGCATTAGCGAGAATTGCAGGAGCCCGATGAAAAAGTCTTCTGGCATGGGTGGTTTTACTAATAGTTTTGTTTGAATCGGGATTCCCTTCGTCAGTATATTCAAACACTGCCCCTACAAGCGTAATGGAACCGCAGTTCATCGAATCGTTTCTTGATCTTCTGTGTTGCTAACCACATCTCGACCACTCTCTGTAGTTTGGTTAAGAGGTCGTTCATTATGAGGGAACAAATGTAGAGACAAAGAACATGAAAGTGTTGCTCAAGTGCTCCGACAGTAGAGAGATATGTTCCCCATTGGACCAATATCCGCCAGTTAAAGCTAAAGGCGGTTTTTCAAAATCATGCCCCTCGGTATCTAAAAGACGCACAGAGCAGCCTCGTTAGGCTCGAGCGCTCTTTCTATCTTTCTAGCCAAGCACCGTACGGCCAGGTGGTTAACATTCGGATCAATATTTGTCGTAAAATTTGATTGATTCTTAATTTTTTTGCACTGATTTCTAAATATGCAGTACGTAATAATTCACATAAAATTTTGTACGAAAGTAGCGAGATTTTATTGCTCACTCACCAAATAGAAAACCAGTCCTTACCGCACTATATGATGACTAATTGAAATATGTAGCTGATGAATTTACAATACACCTTTTTGATTCCCTCGCCGACTCGTTAACCATTTTGACTTCTCGTGACCTCACGAGCAAGCAATAGTTCTGATTCTTTATGCCAGATTTAAATGCCTAAATAAATGCAATAGTGTAGTTGTGCAATCAGTTCGTAATGTAATTTGTAGATATGCGTAAGTGTGCGCATTTGCTTTAACCCATCTTAGAATAATACCGTACACTGTGCAACTCTAACTAAGTACATAGATATGTATAATTTTAGTTGCATTTGATAGGCAACAGAAATTAAGAGTCAGTCATGGCAATCACCGCTGCACGCATGCGCAAGATGCGCATACATACTAAATTTAGCACACTTAAGGCATAAATAATGGCGATACTTAGATAAAAACGTGGTAGCACTTAAGAGTTGTATGCATTGGTACTTACCTCTTTAGTTGAATATTAGGCCACGCTTCTCCTCTAACTTTGTGGTGTGTGATTTAATGTTATTACAATGAAGGGGGAAACCTAAAATTTTAAGCCGCCTCAGAACAACAAATGAAGTTTTCGAGGGAAGCTTTATCATGGCAGAAATGCATTCGGAGGTTTGCCGTTGATGGTGCGCTGACCAGGATTTGAACAAGGATCTTACCTAGCGTTAGTCACACCGCTAACCATTCGGCTATGGCGGTTGTGAGCTCCATAAAAGAGAAGAGAGAATTTACTTTTTGTAGGAAGTAAAGCAGATAGTGTTTTTGCGTTCGACATAAATATGTACAGTGTTGTGCAAAACAAAACCAACAAACTTAGTTAGATAAAAATTGTATTATTAATTCTCTTTGAGATACCGAATAGGTTCTCAATAGGGTTTAGGTCCGTCGCCTGGGCAGGGCATTGAAGAACTTGAACGCTACTCTCCCTGAGATAGTTTTTAACCAGCTTCGATATATCTTTCGGATCGCTACCCCGCTGAAACACCCATCGGAGCGGCATCCACTCAGCATATAGGAACAGCTTTATCTAAAAAATATTTTTAGAAAAAAGTCTAAGCTATGTATATCGCTACCTAAAGGTGAAAAGGTGCCAAGTCCATTTTTTTGAAATTGTTCAGGAGATACGAAAAATCGATGTAGATTCGCATTATGTCATTCTGCATCAAAATTTAAATTTTGAAAAAAGTGGACTTGTATTGTAGCCCAGTAAAATTAGATAAATTTGGTAGGAAATTTGAAAAAAATTTGTAGCAGCGATTTCAACTCAATAATAAATATTTAAAAAAAAAACTTCTATGTAACAAATGTGGGAAATGAAATTCTCTACATATTTGTATTTAACCATTTTTTTACGAAAAATGCAAAATAAGCCTGCAAATCGCAAAAAAAACAAAAAAAATAAATAAATCTAAGATGGCGGAACGTTGCCAAACGAAATTTAGGGGCAAGACTGTGGATCCATAATCTACGTGTCAAATAGAAGTAAACTGCATCAAAAAATTGCTGTTACAATTTTTTTTTAAGAAAAAGTCTAATTTTACTGGGCTATTCGCACCTTTTCAGCTTTATATGTTTAATTGCACGTTTGAAAGAAGAACTAAACATGCCACGAAATATGCATTTAAGCCAAAAAAAATGGAATAAATGCCGGAACGTGTGAACCCAGTAGGTGTACATATATGTAGATAAACGTGCAGGTATTTTTTGTGTGAGTTTAAATTTTGAGGGAAATACTAAAGTTGCCATAAGAAGTACAGCGGAAAGCGAATGGAATCTCTCAAATTTATTAAAATTCCACTAACTTACAGCAGATTACATTTCCAGCAGGGTCTTAACGGCTGATTGTCTACATACACCGATTGGCTATTAAGTATGTATATATATGTATATATGTACATAGATAGATCGCCTACAAAGTCGGTGCACGGCTACATACGCCCATATCTACAATCGACACGCGCAGATGCACGCTGCATTTTTGCAAGATCACTTTGTTGACTACAAACTTTTTACGGCCAAGTTTGTTGTAATGGCGCCAACTCACACAGCTGTGGCGCTCTAATCGAATCCATTCCACTCCACTCCATTCTACTACTCCACTTTTTGCGTTCCAATTATGATGATTTCATTTAGATTTACGCTTCAAAGCTAGGAAAATGGAAGAAAAATCTTGCATATATATATACATACATACATACATATATATTTGCAGCAGATCTTAGAGTAATAACAACAAAAACAAATGAAGCTACAGCAAAAAATAATAATAATAATAATAACATCTAATGAAGATAATAACAAAACAAATTGACGATATGTAGGCATGCTGGTAACGGCAGTAGTTTGTTGAAAAGAAATATACACTCTTTGCCATCAATCAGAAATTCAATGAATATCGATTGACGTCGAACGATCGTTGCATTGATGGAACACCGATCGAGCGGGTGAATGGTGCACTGAAATTACTCGCCGTATGGATAGCATGTGCGCCCCACCAACTCTACTCGTTCTAACTAGATCATTACTAATAGAGCACTTCTGCGGTTTGCATCTCTGACCGAGTTCGAAATCAAGATCAGTTTGGTTCGTTGGACAGAATGATGCTGCTGATCGATGTGCGATTAATGGCTCTTTTTCAAGAGCAACGCCGCGATTT
Source organism: Rhagoletis zephyria (assembly GCF_001687245.7). Lineage (NCBI taxonomy): Eukaryota > Metazoa > Arthropoda > Insecta > Diptera > Tephritidae > Rhagoletis > Rhagoletis zephyria. The sequence goes on along the minus strand of NW_016162077.1, from coordinate 7,620 downwards.
CACTTGATGAGTCAGCGGTGATACAACATAGCGACGATTTTTTAGCATAATTTTCATACTTTTTTTTACTTAATTCTACAAAAAAAAAAATACATATTTCAGGGTTCAACGATTTTGGTGAACTTGAGCATTTCTAATTGTATTTATGCTGCGATTACGTTTCTTTACGTGACTCTCGTACACTTTCGGCTCAAAAATTTTTGATTTTTTTGATTTTGATTTTATCTAAAAAAATTATGTTGAAGTACCTAGTAGATACATAGATATTAATGAGTAATTTATACCTGCTTCTAATTTGGAGATTTGTTATTGAACGTTTGGCTTCATGGTCAAGGTTTATGTACATACATACATATCGTTACTTTAATTCATAAAGTCTCTAACCAACACTTGCTTCGAAACTGCGTTATTCACAGATTTTGGTAGAATATATTAAAATACATCTTCTATACAAATTTTAAAGTGTTAGTACCAAGAAATATGCCACTTATAGTCTTATAGAACAAGAGCAAGGACTACGCATTAGCTTTGTTGATAAGTGAAGCTGAAAAGTCTTTTTTCCCCAAATAGAACCAACTGGAACTATGAGCTATCGGAATCCCGAACAGAAAGCCACATTTCGTATACTGATTGTTCCATGACCGACCATGACGCCGGTCTTACTTCGGTCAATGGTATACAACTTAGAAGGCTCTCTACACTCTCACCTCTCTCAGCTTGAAAGCGCATGAGGCCTCCTCAAAAGTGGGGCTACCTTCCACTTTTAAAATTAATTGCATCCAATAATCTGGTAACCTCATATGGATACAAATAGTAAAAGTAGCACACAAGCTGAACCCCTTACCTCGTTTATATATGTAGATCAGAAGAACAAGAACACTCCTTTACATTTCTGATCACTGTATAACGAAGCACTTGCCTAGCTTGGGGACCTGTCATTAAAAAGCTGTGTATGTTGTTTTAGTGCTTTACGCCATTGCGGTAGGCAATTTATTAGACACACATTTCGACAGACTTTCAGAATTTCTTGCGGTTGTTGAACTAAACTAAACCGCTAAACCGCCATCACACGCACCGTCGGTAAAGCAGCACGCAGCACACGAGAGCATAAATATGCTTATATGTACTTATGTACTTAATACACTTGTGGTCAGATGATTAAGTTAAGTGACATTTTGACCAGTTTGGCAATTTTTGTTTGTTTGTTTTAATGTTTATTACTTTTTTATAAAAGTCTACCACATTATATGTATAACAAGCACCATATAAATTCACATTTCAAACTTTGCACAAAACTTATAAAACTTCAATAGTGTCTATCCTGTTTAAGTGTGTCTTCTTGCACTTTATACAACGGCGTTTTGAGCTATTTGGATTTTTTTTTAATTTTTTGGACTTTTTTAAATAATTTTAGCAGTATTTTTTTGTGGTTCGCACTTTTTCCAATCAGATTTGATGAGATCGATTATTTCATTCGATTTTCGTGTTGACACTGATTCGAATGATTTGTACACACATACATATATACATTTTTGTTGTGCTCTGATTTCCATATACATAATTCCTACTTTTGCATTCTAGGTAATTTCCCTTAACCTCACTAATGAGTTGTAATTGCAGACGTTATGCCATGCAACACTGAGTGGAACTAATGTTAGGTTGAAGGCCTAATGAGCATAAACAATAAAGAAATAACTGCCCTTTAAAATAAGAATGCCGGCTATCGATAGACCAACTACAAAATGTTTACGTACATACATACATACATATACTTATGTATACATATTTAGTTGCAAAATTATTTTGTTATGCTAGAAGTGGTGTTGCATTCAAACCGTAGCAAATTGAAATATTGCACAACATTTTTGCAATTCCTTCAAAACAGCAAATTATTGCTGAAAATTGTTATGCCCCTACTAATGAGCTCCGTGTGTTATCTAGAAAATTGTGTGAGTATATCTTCATAAATTTCAAATATTAATGCAGTAAACTCAAAAATATTTTTTTTTTTGTTATTTATGGGCATTCGTTTTGAGTTTTTTAATAACTTCCGTTAAAAACAGTTATTTTATACAAAATATTTTCATAGTACTAACATTCGTAGCCGCATTCAACTGAACTTTGAAATCGATCAAAAATTGTTCATAGTTTTGATTGGTTCATGCTTGTATAGGACGTTTTAAAACTACAACTAGTGTTGCCAGGTTGATGATTTGGTCGTCATTTTGAAGATTTTTTACTGCCAATGACGATTTTTCTCTATGTGCAAATTTGGCTGGTTCTCAACTTTGAAGATAGTTACATAACAATTAAAAATTGCAGTGTAAACACATCTTGAGAGTTTACCATTTCTGCTAATACATACATAATTGTCGTATCGAAAATATATCATGTGACAGCACTAATAGTAGTTATCGATAAGTAGTTTTATTCTTTGTTTCATCACTATTTGTGTAGTTTTTGGCGGTCAAATTCGTAATTTCCTTTCGATTTTGTTTCTGAAAAATTGTAATTATTTAACTTAATTACCAATTCCTAATATTTGTTATTTCTTTTCCTTGATTTGTTTCTTTTCATCAGAAATTGCGCTCAAATTAAATGCAAATACAAAAAACGTGCCCAATAAATAAAAAG
>NW_016162077.1:0-2607 GCF_001687245.7 Rhagoletis zephyria | reverse complement strand
AAAAAAATGTGATTAGTATTGCCATAATGCAACCCTGCTGCGAGGTTGCAAAATGTAGACGCGTAAAAAACATACCTTTGAGTGTGACAAAATGTAGACGGCGTCGTTTTCCAATTTTGTATGGGAAACAACAACACCACAGATTTTACGGTTAGAAAACGTCTTAAAATGTAGACGTCTACATTTTGAGACACTATTTGGAACGAACTGTGAACACCCCAAGTAAAATGAATAAATGTTCTGCCACTAATGTCAATGCATTACAAACGCTCGCACGTTCCATATTTAGGGTAAAAACTGCTTACCATTTCATTCTCGAACACCTCCTCGACCAAAAAGTCAATATTAGTTAATTTTATGTTATTTTGTTATTTTTTCCACCTTATGGCATGGTAGCGTAGCGCCGCCGCACGTCATCAACAGTACGAGTATTAACAATAGCATGCCTACCGTAGATAGTTATTTGTAAACACAATGCATATGTATGTATGTATGTATGTTTGAAGGTACTTTTAGTCGTTTATTTAAACGCTAGTGGTTGTCAGGCGATATATACATAGACTAGCTGGCGTCAGCTGCATTCGACGAAGATAATTTCCTAAGGGAAAATTCAGCCCACAACAGGTACTTCCTGAAAATCAACTGCCTACTCAATTGGCCACACACGTGTTTACAAATGCAGAAATATGCATAAAAGTTTGTACACTCGCATACATTCATACAGGGTGGGCCAAATAATGTTTGTTATATATTGAATACATTTTATGGGAAATTAAGAGGTTTCACCTATGAAAAATGTCGCGTTTTCCGTTACACTACGGAATGTTTATGGTTGCAGACAGCGTATTTCGTCTCGAATATTCTGCTTCAGATGTCTTAATGGCCCCGTCAGAATGAGTACTTTGCGTACGTGACGCTCAAGGATGAAACTGACAGTTGAGTAGACTGTGTGTGTGTTTGCATAGAGAGCGTCAGATTGGCAACCCTTGCGTCGACGGACCGACCCAACGAACGTTGGCTAATACTCAACTTTTGACGCACGTAAATCCGTCACTGCTGACAGTTGTATAACACCGCGTTTACACAAGACAAGACCAATGAGAATATGCATTAATTTACACATTGTTTGAGTAAAGTAGGCATCCAGACAATAAACTGTGTCTTCGAAAAGCCAGAGACAGTGACGTAGACATCAAGAGAAGTGTGAATATATTAGTAAAAAATGTGAATGTTTCGCTATTGTTTCTGAAAAATTGACTTGTGTAAACCCCAAGCACGCGGCCATAAGGAACGGCTGATTTTTGTTTGCAGACGCAACACCTTCATTGTGGCGTATCTCTACGGTACGTACGCCACTTCCTTCGCATACTTTCCCGTTATTGACGTACAAGTACCCATTCTGACGGGCCTATAATAGCCTCTGGTTTATTGGCCTACTTTATCTTTTAAATATTCAAGGGAAATCTGAATTTTTTGAAATCAAACGTCCGCCACAAAATTTCACATTGCTGGTGGTCTTGCCGTAGCAGTGCTAGCGCAATTTCAATTTTGTATGGGTGCATCTTAGGACACAACTTTAAAATTTTCCGCAATGTTGTTCTGGAAATATCCAATTGGACTGAACGACAACGAGTTGTGACAGATGGATCATTTGCAACAGCCTGCCGCACAACTTCCACGTTGTCTTCAGTGCGGATATTTTGATGAGCAGGTGCCAGGACGGCCGAACTAAAATCTTAGCGATAATTTCGCTACCTCATAATAATTGATCGTTGACAAGAATAGACAAAATCGATAATTTTAATACGTTGTTGTATACTGTAAGTGTCCACTAAGAAATTACAAAAATTTAGTTACAACCTGCAAAAAGAAAAATATAATTATATTAAAAAACTAGCCAATGCCCGCTTTCTTTGTGGCGCTTTAAAACACCTTTCGGGCGGTAAAACAATCATTCAATTCGGTTATGAAACACGGCAGAAAATGGTTCCTAACTAAAATAAAAAGATATATATTAAAGCCTGTATAATTTGAAATAACTTGTCTTCGGTACCACCTATCGGACCATGCTAGAAACCAAATGTCGTTCCCGTAGCTTTGTTCCCAACCAAGAACACTTAAAACCCCTAACCGAAAGGAGAACAAAACCTTCGGGAGCGTTTTCACAAGAACTAAAGAACTGGAATTATATAACCCTATGGAACATTTCTAAGAGAACAAAACGGGAACAAAAGTCTATGGTCCTTCCTCTCGAAGAACCATTTGGGAAATAAATTCTCAGGAACTTTTCGACAAAGAACGAAACGGGAACTATTCGCGAAGAATGAAAGCGAGAACAAAATTTGTCTGAATCCTTTCCATTGGTTTGAAATGTTTGAATATTAAAATTAATCAAAAAAGAACTGAAGGATAATTTTGCAAATTAAGTCAACGAAATACGTAAGACTCGAACTTTAATTACATAATAATAATAATAATAGATTACACATATGTTAGAGTTTGGCCGAGCTTCTCCTCCGAATTGTGGCGTGTGCCTTGATATTGTCACACAAAGCGGGGGGCCCTACAGTTTTACGCAGACTCCGAACGGCGATTGTATTTTTATGA
>NW_016162076.1:43964-45869 GCF_001687245.7 Rhagoletis zephyria | reverse complement strand
CGAGTCTAGCAATTTTCTAGAGCTGCTGTAGTAGCAGTGGCTGGCTGTTTGCTTTAATCTTGTTAATAAACTTGCTGCCGTCAAGAAATGGTGAACATAAATGCCTGAACACTTGCATACTACAGTACATTGCAACATACTAGGGTTGTCGCTTTAAAGAATTATTTGTTAAGAATTTATAATCGCATTTTTGCTAATGCTGACCTGTGATAACTACATTGTTTGACACTATTTGTCTCCTGCTTCCTCCATGCTTCAGTTCGTGGAGAGGGATATTTCATTTGCCTGTCATATTTTTCCCCAATTAGCTATACCTGTAAAAATACCTTATACACAGAACCCAGGCACAATTTCCATTGGTAAAATATCCGCATTATTGAGTGTGAACTTTCTTTCCCTCATGCTCACTGAGACAGAAATGGATTCGGAGACAGGAATGGAAATGGATAGGCCGCACTTTGCGCAAAGAAGGCCTTAAAATGGAATCCCCTATTCGGCAGAGGTTCAACGCGGGGCCCTTACCTCGCGAAACGTGGAGAAAAAGAAGGCCAGTCGATCGAGAGTTGAAACAACTAGGGTTGAGCTGGATGGAACTCAAAGCGATTGCTATAAACAGAACAAGATGGCGCGCAGGCGCAGTAGATGCTCTATGTCCCGATTGAGATTAAAGGAAACGAAGAAGAAGCTGAGAAATTCCCAAAAATATCCGTATACTCTGCCTTTGAGAATCATTCGGGAGAAGTAGATTCTGTCTCAGAGATGTTGCTATGCGCAGGGTGACATTCAGTGAAAGCTCTTTTGAGTTGGTGATGGTTGATTTTTCCGACTGAGTGGTAGAAGAATTTATTTTGGAACGAATTTCCGTCATACCTTTTAAAGTTTGGTTTGCAGATAAACCGGTTTCGGCGTTGTGCTATCTTCACTGTCATTTTTCCTTCTCAGATCCCAGCGGCGTGCAATCTACTTGCACGTTAATTGAGCTAGAAGCTTTTATGGCGAAAACTTCGTAAAATATTTCGCGGAACTTAGCCCTGTTAGCTAAAAGTTTGGAACCAGCTGAACTATGTGGTCATCTATGCTGTACAAAAAGAGCATTTGAAGAAAAGAATTAAGTCTATGAAAACCGGCAGTCACCCTAGTATGCCATGCCTATATACACCCTGCCCAAATAGAAGCAACACAAGTCAAATGCACGCAAAAACTTGCAACGTGCCTTGCGTATTTCAATCTCGAAGACAAACATAATAAAAATGTCGACACTTTAGCGAGGCGATGAAGTTTACGAATTATGAGTTAGCAATAAAAATGCGAGCAAATATTATAAAAAAGACTTTCAGTGGGAATACGTAGTATGTGGCCAATCAGTCGACTGAATGAATAAATGAATGAATGGGAAAATTAGTGCACGCAATTTTGTATGTGAAATTCAATTATAATACGAGTTAATTATTATAAAAAAAAAATATAATATAACTTTCGCTATTTCTAATTTCAATTCTAGATAAAACTTCCCATAAACGTCATTGCAGCACAACACAAACTCTTAAACAAATTAATCAATCGGCAACTGAGCAAAACATTTACCCAATAAAAATAATCGACAAAAGGATATTCCTTTCCATATGTGTGTAAATAACTTTTATGCGTCATGAGCGTATACGCAAATAAGAACTTATTAATTCCTCCACCAACCAGCGCTGCCTTGGCGCCCACGTGCCCCATCATCATAAGTGGTCACCGCTGCTCCCCGCCGCGGCGCTTAATGGCCGAGTCACACTGCAATTCGCATCCGGTTTTTACGATTGCATACTTGCTCGTAAATGACTGCCACAGATCGTAAAATTAGCCGTCTGCTTCCTCCTTTCACGGCGCTGCATAATTACTTAAATAAACTGGCCTATGCCC
>NW_016162076.1:6690-40864 GCF_001687245.7 Rhagoletis zephyria | reverse complement strand
AAAAAAAGAGTCGTAAATAATTTATTGCCACAATAATTTATATCCTTTTAAATATGTCTACCAGGCGGCTGAGGACTCTTAAATGTTTACGATATAAAAATATTTTGGTTAATAAGCTTATTGGCAAATAGCAGCGCGTGTCATCGTTGTTTGTCAATCAAGAACGAAATCACTGCAGAGATGAAAATCTATGAAAATAAGTATGTATTTGCAGAAGTGAAGCCGATTCTGCATAAATACATATATGCATTTTATTGATACAATACCTGCTTGGTCGTCGATATAGTAACTTTACACATACTTACACGAACAAAATTTTGATTAAAATAAAATTCCCTCAAACAATTGAAAAGTTTTTTGCCAGTGGATATCGGTTAATGATTTTGAAAGAAATTAGCTGAAAATAATGACAGGACAGAACTTATTATATGTTGAATAAGGACAAATAGGATGGAATGGTTTGTATATGGAGTAGGCGGGTGGACCTAAGTCTATTCTTCAAGCACACAGGCATAGAGAAGGGATAATAAGGAAAGGGTTGCGAGAGGGAGTGGTTAGTCAATACTCCTCTGCAAATTTTCCAAACTCATTAAGAATTTGTGTAACTTGTCGAGGGAAATTGAACTGTAACTTGGCTGTCCTGAATACTGCTGATTTAAAAACCCGGCAACTCGATCTAACGAACAATCGATAATCACAGAAAACGATCTGTACTATCCTCATCCTTCGGACAAGATGTACGCCATGATTTGTCGATGATAAAATGTCCTTCAGTAGGTCTTGCGAGCGCTAGTAACTCTCCTTCTCTGTTTAACAAAGGATCTCCACAACAGAGTCCAAAGCCCAATGGCAATCTGAATAAGCTTTGTACATAGGGCGATAACCAAATTGAGTCTTACGAGCGATATTACAGAAAGTTTAGATATATTTGGCAGGATTTACTCGAAAATCAAAAAAAAAAAAAAATTATTAATATTTCTATTATTCCATGCAAACATACAAGTTTATATATCAAAGCATTCAAGCATCCTTCCCCACACAAATCCACCGCCCCCAGCGACTTGAAGCACTTCGCAGTCTGTGGTATCAACTAGCAACCACAAGTGATTTTATCTTCGAACCAAACAGGATGATATCCCACCGCGTTGGTATTCAAGTTAACAAGCGAAGATATGTCGACCAAATCAGAACAACAATCTGCGAAATAACCCAAAAAGGTGGCGAAAAGTGTTGCCAACAACCACAACTAGTGCAACGCCAACAACCCACAGTTCACACAGAAACTACAGATGCGCCATTGCGGATAAACTCTGCTGCTGCTGCAGTGGCCGAAAGTGGACCCTCATGACATGAGTGTGCGTGTGCTTTGTGAAGATGCAAATTTTACTCGAAATATTAGAGCAACAACTTGCAACTTGCGGTGCAACGCACAGTTGGATATCGGCTAAGTCGAAGTCGCAGGCGCAGACTCTTGGCGAACATTTGCAATCTTTTGTTTTATCACTGACAATATACTCCTAAGGAAACAAAAACAAAAAAAAAGAAGTAACCCAATGTTGCCACAATAAATCGTTGCAAACAAACAAACCAACAACGAACTAGCAGCCCCCAAATGTCGTTGTGTTAAAAATGTTGCTGCGATACCAGCAACAACACAACTACCACAGCGCGATATGTTTAACAACATTGTATTTGTTGCGAATGAAACGACGGCTGCAAGTTGATAACACTAAGCGGCCAAGCGATGAAGCATCAACGGCCAGCGAGGGGCCACAATTTGCCCACTCACTTATTCATGCCACTGCTTCCTTTTTTTTTGTGGCACGGCTAAAGAATTTCATGTTTTATCGATTGGCAGCAAAAGAAAAACTAAAGAAGTCAAAGTGCAAATTGAAGCGGCAGGAGAATTGATAGTTTTTGGACGAAGGTAAATTTTGTTGGCTAGTTTTTTTTTTTTTGGTAAATTGGAAGCAGATACCGTTGCAAGTTTATGTAAACAAAATATGTCCAACTGCGGCAAAGGCAAGGCAGAAGTTGTTGTCTAAATTAGCAGCTGCCAGTCAGTGGTGGCAGGCGTAGAAACTATTCCGGTGAGAGTGCATTAAAAATGTATAGCTACCAAGTCGGCGAAAGAAATTAGGAAGAAGCATAGTAGACATTTTTGTAACTAATTGTTTGAGGAAGAAATTTGTGAGACATTTGTTAGTTCAGTTTAGACTTGGACACACTTGACCACTTGTAAATATTTAATGCGAAAATTGAGGTTTAAATTTCCGAAAATTTTATTTTAGTTTGGAGGTAGTGAAGTGGAAGTGACATATTCCAAAACTTGTGGTGGGCGTTTTCAGCTGACTTAAAGTTTTAGCTTTGGGTAAGAAAGGGTTAATTGTTTTTTACCAAATAGATTTAGTTCAAGAAACTACGTGTTTGCATACAAAATCAACATTTTATAATTTATTTGACAAATTTTCCAAAATATATGTATGAAAAATGTACATATGTATGTACATAGAGCCACGTAGCTTGTTCAGTTAAAAACACGCTAAATAATTTAATTATCTTCCTGCGACTCATCTTCTGTCTTTCTGTGATTTCCGAACCCTCTTTTGTTTTATTTATGAAATCGTCTATCAACTCAAACCGAATTTCAACCCTCAGTTGGCTGTCGCAGCCTTCACCCACACCAGCTGATAACCTCTAAATGCCGCACTGAAATTTTGTTGATAATGATGATGGCAATTTCGTTGGTGGCGGTAATTGCATTGGCAATGGTGTCGCTTGTTTATTTCAATTTTCCACTTCGTTATCTTATCAAATGAATCATTATAATGAGAATGATGGGAACACTGCTGTGCGAAGCGCGAATATGAATACGGGGCTGAGTCTGGCAGGGATGCGGGAAGCGTGCAATTGATATCAGTTGGTGAGAATTTGGGAACTGCTTTCGGTGTTTTGGGGGATGGAAATCAACCCTACAAAAATAGAACACTAGTTTGAGGAAAACCGATTTTTAAATATAGTCATGAAATATTAATGCTTTGATGCTGATAGCCTGAAGGAGGGTGCTGCTTTTTGCTCGCATTTGCATATGTGCATGTGGCAGAGTTATCGGATGTGGTGGGTGCGAATATTGGTGGCAAATTAATTTGACTTATCCGATGTGAGTTGTGATGAAATTAATATTTACATACTTGCAGAAGAATGATAATTGGTTTTTGTTTAACGCATCTTGTAGATTTCACTGGGAGTGACCAAAAGGAAGGCATGAGAAGAGCTGATTCATGTGGAGTTTATCTTCGTTGTTTGTGCGGGCCGTAATAAAAATAGTCTACCTTGGCAAAGACGTTCCCCAAGAACCAAATTATATCATTGTATGAACTCAGAGTGAAAACCATAAACTCTTCCCAAAACTGGGGTTTCCCAAGAATGATAGCATACATTTCTACATCGTGGGGTATATTGAGTGAATTTGGGTATATTGGATGAGTCTAACGAAGCTCAGAAGCTTTGATCCCAACAAACAAGCCCAATTAATAGTTTGGAGCAATGTGGCTCCTCAAGGCCTGCCTGCACGAGTTAATGTTGAAGGAAAGCGGTTAGGTCATTAGTGCGTAAGTGCGCCAGTCGATACAATTAAGTATAATTTGCATGCGATTACCATGCATGTCTTTTCTATATATCACTCTATAACATTTCGTTCTGGGTAATAATAACACAGGTCTACAAAAAAAAAATCAATGAAAGTTAGGTTTGGTCAAAGGAACCTTTCATCGATTTTGTTTTGTGGACCTGTGTAATTGAAGGTAGTATTTTGTAGGCCTTAAAGTACATCTTTCTTTTAACCAGCGGTACAGCGAATATAATAGCTTTGTAGGAGGCGGACGCAATTTGTCCTTACGCATTCATCCACAAATTGAAGACATTGATTTTTCAGCGTGAAAAATCATATTATTCAGGATACCGACAGTTAGTAAAAGGATTTACGCTCTTATAAGTTGAACTAGATTTTAGAATATAAAGTAAAATGAATTATTAAATGAAACATAGTGTGTGGTGAGTAAACTTCTGTGGTACTTCAAATAATAGTTCATAGGAACGGCTTTTGGTCCATCAACATTCTCTTCCTTTTGGAAGCTTCTTTAAATTTATTTCATTTTAAACCAAACGGGCTCCCATGGTTTTAGTGCACTGCCCCCTACACTCCATCACTTCGATTACGGTGATGCCTGCCTTTGCATTCACGAACACATGAACCAGCCGCCAGAGGTCTCTTGCTCATTAGTGAGGGCTCTAATAACGAGGCTTGCTGAAATTTTTCATTAGCAGGGCTTCACGCACAGACAATTTCTGGGGTATAGGATCTTTAAAAAACATATTTAATGATCGAGGTGCTTTCTGCAGGACAGCCTTTCGCTTAAAACTTCAGCTGCTTCATCCTTAAACTCATTGGCTCGGGTGGAGCCAGCAAGGCTGTCCATCTTCCTGATGACTTCCAAGATCCTACACGGGATGAGGTCTGTATCTTTATCGTGGATTGCTGATGTTGTATAAATTGTGCGAATTGCGGGATGGGGGAGAGAGAGAGGAAAGATTTAGTCTTAATTTTTGCCTAAGAAACATTAAGGTTTCTAATAGTACCTTTGAAAAATAACAGTCTGGCGTATTTTTATTTGAAACTCTGCGAATATTTTTCGTTTCCGCATTTAATAAATTAAATCAAGTACAACAAAATCGCAGTTTTGAGTCATAAATTAGCGCAGATGTTTACAAATATGTATGTATGTATGTATATATGCATTTATATGTGCATACATATGTTTTTATACCCATTGAACCCCGGATGCAGCACGGCTAACTCTTAACTGCGCCAAACAGCTTCACAAATCAGCGCGCAGTGGCTGAAAGTCAATTCCAGTTAAACCAAACTGCGGGGGCCGATTTTCGCACGCATTTGGCAGCAGCTGACCGCCTGCTTGCTCCTAACGCTTATTGAATAACCGAACTTAGTTATACAAATACTTACGTAGGAGTATGTCTATACTTCTCACGTAATAGTGCCTCTAGCAACAAAAGGCAAGCACCACGCGACGCATTCGCTCACCCCGCTGCGGGCGTTCTGGTCGACATACTTTCATACACATGTATGTACGTATTATCAGCGCGTACAATCAGTGTTCGCAATTGTAGGCTACAACTGTAACAATAACAAAAGCAACAACAACAGCTAAATACAAAACAAAGAAGCCACAGCCTCGACTACAGCCAGTGGAGAAGGCAGCTGTGCGGCGTAAAGGTTGAGAGAAAAATATGATTCGTGTAAACACACATGATAATTTTTTGATATTCGAATTCGGAGAATATGTTGCATGCCGCCACCACCGCTGCCGCTGCGGAGGACAACACGAAAAAAGGGAATTTCAGGAACGGCTTGCTCCCGCATGCGCCACAACTATTCGCAACCACACGCCGAATCACAGCTTCCAGCTACTCAGGAACGCCGGCTGCTCGAATCAAAGCTGCACTAAGTAAATGCCTAGCAAAAACAAAAAAAGCGAAATTAAATATCAAAGTTTGAGTCCCATGTGCCAGTGGAAGTGCCACAAACTTTATGCGCCACTAACTGAGTAGTTTGCAAGTTTTTGTTGTATGTATTTGTGTTGTTGTTAAATTTGCGCATGACCAAAGCGGCAGTGCACAAAATGCCGCCAACAGTTGCTGGACTTGTTGAAGTACTCGTTTGAGTACCCGTATGTTGTCGACAACAATCAGCAACATAACTAACTGCAGCAACAAAACAGCATCGACAACGCGCAGCGATCAGCAACCAAAAATGCAAAGTATTGAGGGCAATGCCGGTACAAGCCAACGGGCATCGTTTGGCGGACGGTGGACGGCGGAGATAAGCGAAGATGCCTTTCAGCGGTGCAGGGGATGAAGCTTTTGGCGGTGCCTACGGCATCGTCATCATTCCGATCTTGCCAACCAAAGTCCGTCGTAGTGGACCCCCCGTGGTTTGAAGTCTTTTGTTTTGACTTTTCCAACAAAATATTCGCACAATTCACAAATGATACAAACATAAAAATTTATGTTTATACAACAAACTGCTGATGCGCAGCGAGCAAACAAGTAACTAACGGAGCGGAAATAAGTGAAACAAACGAAATATGTAGGATGTAGGAGGAGTGCAAAGTGTAGTGAAACTGTAGGGTTGCTTGATTTCGGGCAATGTTGTAGTTTAAAATAAAATTTAAAAAATTTCGGGTATCAAATTCACTCGGAAATAAATTGCAGAACCTGCCGGTATGCCTTGTGAAAACGAAACGTGTATATAGCGCGAACAACTTGTGATTCGGAGAGGATCGGATTTGAGTGTACACTTTTGAAATAAGCCAATGTTCCTCCTCAGCCAGGGATGAACATCTGGAAGCATGTACCAGCTAAGGAGTGTACCTCAGACTGATGAATAGATGCCTGAGGACTGAATTCCATGTAAATGCTGTGTAATGCATAGGAGGTTGTATTTATATGAGAGACAATTAGTGCGTGAGTGGTATTATTTATATTGCTTACGAATTCCTACCGAAATTAGTGTGTGAAAAACTGAAGCCCTTCAAGAACCAACTGATTTGCATTCAACAATATAACCTCAGGCCTGAAAAACCCCCCTTGGAGCAGATGTTCACAGTGCGTAAAATTCTGGACAATACCCTAGACAAGCTAGTCGACAACCACTTGCTTCTTCTTGATTGGAAATTACAACTTCGACTTAGCATATGAATGAACTTAGGATCCGCAAAGCCCATGCAATGTTTCAAATCAGTCAAATTTGCCACTCCGAGTCCAAAGTAACTAGAGAAAAGGTGTATCTCTTTCGTGCATATTCTGATGATGAATGAAGCAACCCACCATTGAACCACCATGGAAGCATATACAACAAGAATACTTCAGCAGGAGTTCGATGCTGCTCTCGTATGTACGGAACACTGATGCCATCAGAGCGGCTTTTTACAGGTCAAAAAAGAGAAAAAAGTGATTGGTCTAACGATGGATGCAATCAACTCAAAGAAGCTCCATGAAATTAAACAAAGATTTACTCTTACCAACTGGTGCTACTTTGAAGCGGTGAATCTAAATATAAATCGGTCAAATTGAGAAAGCTAAGCATCACCGGAACGCTTAGAACCACCCCAACGGCTGAGGTAAAAAGAATCCTCCGTCTGACGCCCATATTGACCTGCTGCTAGATCCTGGGACATATTGATGGTCTTAGAGGGATTCAAGTGCAGAACCTTTGAGCATAGCTTAACTTGTAGCACGGACTTAATGTTTTAATTGGGAAAGAAGGTTTCAGAAAACAACTGAAGAGGGATGGCGCAAAAGATGAAACCCAGCAAATACAGTCTATAACGTTGCAGAAACGCTTTGATTTTCCATTACAATTCTAATGTAGTTCTCGAATCGAAAATCAGGTTAGAGAACTAGAATGACTATAGAATGATTAGAAAAACACTAGACATTAGAAACCAATTAGAACTCAACGTTAGAATACGACCTTCTTAGCAGGGAAACCTTGGATAGGCAGCTCCATTAGGGGCTTTACCGGAAGATTTAGGAGTTGCGCAGCGAATGAGGAGTTTGGGGATTTCAGACTCTGTGAATGTGTGGGGGCCGATTTTCTGTTCCAACTTTCAAAGAAAGCTGTTAACTTTTTCAACTTAGTTCCTTATCCTATAGAGTAGCTAAGTTACCAGGTTGTACTTTCCTAAGACAACTCTGGAGGTTAATGGTCTCTGAGAAACCACATAGTGGCTAACCAGCCTAATATAACCTTCTATACGAATGTCCTGTAATGCCGAAAACGCGGTTATTAATTGATTACCCTGCCTATATACATATATACACTACATCACTGTATACTCCTTTGGAAACTTCGAATTGGGATTAGGTGTGCAACTCTTGGAGCAATTATCTGCGGAGGGCAGCTACGAGTAATGCATTTGAATCAAAAATGAGGGTAAATGTATTTTTTTGGCAACACTACCGAACGTAGCGATCACAAACTCACCCGCATTTGCAACAAAGCTTTTGATAACACTAGGCGACTGCGTTAGTAGTGATCGAGTTTGCTTCGATTCCGACCATTCTTCTCACCGCACCGCTACCTACAAAGTTGTACATTTTTTTTTTTGTATGTTGAAGCTCAGAACAAATTTTTTGCATATTGCCGAATGTCCGCTTGTGAACTCTTTCCACTGGTAAACTTTCTTCCCAGTATGCGCACCATCTGTTTGTACTTTTGTACATATAAATGACGTTTGTCTTGTTCACGGTGTTGTTTCGCTGTCGTTGCTTGTTGCAACAACTGTCGCAATGTATGGTAAGTACATTTGTTGCAGCCACCCCGCTGAACTTTACTTTACTGTCGAACTGATTCGATTCAAAAGTCTGTTCGACGATATGCATCTGGGATTCAAATCGTCTGGCGATCGCCGTAACTTCCATACAAAAAATGTGTATATATAGATTGATGTAAGTAGGTTCATATCAACGTTTATGTATACGAGTACACAACTGATGTCTGCGACTTTTCTTGCCGGCCACTTTGTCATAATTTTTATCGTTCGCTTGTGCCGCTGGCCGATGTCTTCTTCACTGTGCTACGGATGACATTATTTGCCGGCATAAATTTTAATTCGAACAAATGAAATGTTGGTGCAAGATTATTGCAAATGTTCGGGAAGGGCTCAGCAAGAGGAGAGAGAGAAGAAATCGGGGCTTTAGGTAACTTGCGCTATAGTTTGTATGTAAAAATCATTCAGATGGTATTCGTGCGATTGCACAAAAAAAAAAAACAAGCAAAAATTATAAAACTTGCCTCGACTATTTTCTTTATCCTCTGCTCTGCACTGCGCGTGGTCTTTGTGTGGGGGGTCAGTGAGCGCTGTGGCGATTTGTTTGTTCGCATTTGATTATTGTTTTGCTTTGCATTTATCGTTTGTCGCCAGCGTTGACAATTGTAGATCTCTCTGTAAGTAAGGTAACAGAATACTTATACTTGTGCTGTATACTTTTGATGTCAAAAAGTATAGGGTGCTTTAATGTGTAATTCAAAATTTTTCGTACAAATATTTTTTTAGTTTAAATGGCTATTTTTTCCTCCGTTCCTCGCTCCAGCGAGAAGATGGTTGCAGATAGCACATCCTCACGAATCCATGTAAATAGATGATGCGGGTCACTGCGCGAAGGGAACGAGATGGCAATGTACTCAACACTCACAAAGAGAAAACAATGAGTCACCTTCGTGTAAAAAATGTGAAAATTTTCAGCTCAGACTGAGTCACTGGAAAAGCCCTATAAATTTTTTAGGAAGCTTGTCGAAATTGGGGTAGGAAGGCATCCTCAAAGATCGCCCAGAAACAAGGCCGAAAAGTGCCGTGAAATGCAACCCGTCATTTCATAGTTGCTCTCAAGCCTATTGAGAGTCAACTGGGACGGGGAGTTTGGCACGTCCAAAAAATATAAGACGATACGGACCTCGAGCATAATGCTGTCTCTGAATTCCCGAGAGTAAGAAAATCAGTCCATCTGGCAGTTTTTTCGAGAGTTTGCCAGACAGAAATATTCGCTGTTTGTCGCAGAAGGCTATCGCCTGTTAACTTTCCCGAAACATTCTGATCTTTGTTGAAAATCGTCTACGTTTCTGACATTGACCATTTCTAACGGAAAGTTACGTTAAGTCTAGACTAACTGGGCTTTTAACTAAATACTCGGAGCTATTCAGGATATTAATCGTAAGCATAATAAAATAAGATTACATTCATTACTTTCGATCACTCAAAGGCTAACCCTTTAAATTTTAACTCTGCCGTCTGCGTCTGCGCATTATCGCAGTGCTTTTGGCTGTGGGACAGATGTATACTTTTGTTATTTTATATTGTGTTTATCTACAGATCGTTGTTGTTGTTGTTGTTTTTGTTGTTGTTGTTGTTGTCACGAATTTATGCACTTCAATATTTGAATTTTTGAGTTATTAGCATCGGCATCACATCATGATCTGAGGGACCATGTACGCCAGTCATGTTCGCTTGTCTGCGGCTGCTCAAAAATCGCTGAGAAATGCTAAATATTGGATCGGAGAAGGAACAGCAAACGAAGATTAGCAAATATGTATAATCTTTCGTTTTATATGATTTATTATGTTGCCAAAATACATTTGAATTGAATGGCTAATAAATATGTAAGTATGTACATACATATGTTAAAATGATTGTTTGGCGCGCGAGTCCACCAAATGGCTATAGGAGGGCGTCTTTGTATGTACATATGTATATGTATGCATGAATGTGTGTGTGGCGCAACCCAGAAAAAATCGCGACTACTCCATGCACGCATGTAAAGAGTGCTCCCTAAGGTTCAAAGAGTACTCCAAAATTAACCAGTTCTGCATTGCATCGGAGTAGCACAAAACTGCTCCAAGGCATTACTCCATGGAGTACCTAAATACATCTTGGCCAACACAGCGATTACGAGCGTTAAAACACGAGCCATGATTGCGTAACATTAGGCTGGTGCAGAGACATTAATTGGTCCGCTACTGCAACACAGAGGACCAGTTTGTAAGTACTCCAACATGACACAAATGGACCACATGGTCCAACGTTTTTTGCAGGGAATCGAAATTATTTCACATGCGCGACACATTTGTATAAATTTGTAAATGTACATTTCTTTTGCGCATAAATACTCGTACTTATGTACATATGGCGGTACAATATATCCATATGTGTGAAGCATGTATGTCCATACATACCTACATATGTATGCATGTAGCTATGTGTACCTCAATCCTTTGTGCGCTTTCAAATCCCACGAACTCGCAGGGGACGAAATTTTTTGAAAGGTTTTTTTTTTTTCCAAATTGGTGAAATATTCCTACCAATCGACCACCAAAGTTGTTAGAGAAAATATTTTTATTTAATTACCACAAGAATTATTGCAAACTCACTGGACGCGCGCATGCAACGAAACACAAAAACAATTCGAAAACAAGCAATAAAATTTGTGATTTTCCTTACAAAACAACAAAACCTACATATTTATGTATGTATGTATGTACATACATACTATTTGAAAACAGGAAAAGTAGATCCATTTCTATTTAATTTTTTGCTTGTTAAGTCCCTGGTGAGAACACTTGAAATGTTTGTGTAGGCGATGTCCTTTCACTTTGTGTAAACATGCAACAACAATAGCAAGAACAACATGATACATGCACTTTGAAATCAATGAAAGGACGCTCACAAACGCATATACATACATACATACATACATACATACATACATACATACAAACTTACTTATTTATGCCAGTAAAAAGGCATCAAATAACTCTCAGCTCAGAAACACTTTACTTTACTTTACTTTACTTTACTTTCGCCCAATTGTGACAATATGCAACACATTTGTGCTGGTGTAGCAGCCGCAACAACAACAAAAAAAAACAATGACAACTGAATTGCCATCGAAGTGAGCGAATTTCGACTTTCTGTGGCATCAAATGACACCAATTGAGACCAAAAGGCAATCCATGCGTGTGCCAAACAAAGGCGACGATGGAGGCTTAAAGCAAAAATGCATAGTCCTTAAAAGGAAAGTATTTATGTATAAATAGAAACAAGGCTACATACATACATGGTGCATGCTGCAGGAATTTATAGAATTGCGCAGCGATGCAGTGCCACTGATTTCTTACAACATTTCACGCATTTGCTCTGACAATCAGCTGAAAAGATGTGCAACCACTTTCCACAGACATTTTTTTTTATTTAAAAAATTGGTGGCTACTTTTTTGAGAATATCGTCAATTCTAACTTTTTTTGGTATTATTTCAATGCATTGTTTGTTGTTGTTTTTTCATGGCTACTTGCTTTTCTTCAGGGATTTACAAACACATTAATTTTCGTATGAACTGCGTGTCTTCTATACACTCGATGGATTTACTTCTTTTCACAGTTTTTCGAGAAAAATTTTTGAGAAAAAGAAAATATGCTCTGTTTCCTTCTTCTTCTGCTTATTTTCTTGTCACGCACTCAAAGCATTTATTGTTTGCTACAATTATAATTAAATCCATAAATAAAAAATAAATTTTTTTTTTAATATTTTGGCTTTCGATTGAATAGTGTTTTGACTTTTCTTCTTTTATTTAATAAATACTTTTTGTCTGGTCATTGCATTCTTCTTTACTCTGGGGGGCTTCCCTAGATGACACCTTGTTCGCTGGCAGTTGGTGGTCCTACCGTTTATGTTTGTTTCCCATTTGACTAATGAATGGAAAGTGATTTTGAAAAATATTTATGATCATTGCTCCCTGTGAGTTCCAAGGGTAAACCTTTTAAATTTTTGTTTGCACTTAGTGTTAACATTCTTGTAATTATTTGGTGGTAATAATTGAATGGGAATGGGAAATTTATTTTAGTTTTTTTATGTTTGTGTTAGTAAATAGTATTATTTAGCTGTTTAGAAATGATTGAGCGGTTACGATAACATTTTTTATTTATTGGCATAAAATTTGCTGTAATAAAATGGATTAATCGATACTTAAATAGTAAAAAAAATATCTGAAAGCCTCAGGTTGAACATTTTCTCTGCAGCGTGGTATGCAGCATCTGGCGATATTTGAAAAAAATAAGCTTTTTGATAGCCTAACTTACCTTTCAACAGACTGGTATGTAAGATGTTTTGAAGTAATTTCGTACTTCCGGCTTTCCAGTGTCTGATGCACTAGTTTCCCCCCAAATAGCTTCCATTTGAACTTTATGAAGGAGTAGATTGTATTAGAGCTAGTCATCAAGTATGATTTCCTTGAATAAATGCTTTCCTATATCTAGAAGGTTGCCTCTAGGAGTTTAGTTAGTAAAACTTTGCTGTCGCTAAACCGATTATTTCAACAAATGTTCTGTAATTTAGTCGCTGTCTGTCTGCATTATCGTCTCGCAGAGTTCACTGTCGGTCGCTGGATACAAAATAATGGAGCCGAGCAGTGCCTGCCAAGAACTCACATTCATTCTCAGTCCATCACAATTCAGAAAGTATTTGTGGCTGCTTTAAGCTGCTCGAGTATTTTGTAAAACGACAAGCGCAGGGCTTGCTATTTGAGAGGAGAGTCAGGGTAGATATTTTTTACTAATAAAAAACATTAAGTGCTCATATTTACTCAATTTCAAACACTTTGTGTGTAATTTTTCTCTACGTGACAAATTTGGTATGTAAAAGTAAACAAACAGCGTTTAATTTTGCACGCATTAGGAGAAGAAACTGGTTACCTCTCTTAACAAACATTTTTTAGAGCAAAATTTTAACATTTTATGTGTAAACTGTGAAATTGTGAACAATAAATGTTTAAAACTCAGCAAACTAATTTGAAATTTGTTCTACGCCACACATATGATAAGTAAAAGTGAACGGGCAGTGTTTAATTTAATTAACGCGGTGTGTAAATTTACATTCATGAAGAGAGGAAACTGGTTACCTTAATATCTTATCTTAGTATGCGGAAATTTAAACAAGAAAATTTGAGAGTGTTCGTTTCCTCTCTTCTTCTCTGTTACTCGCTGTTGGATTTGCTTTGCAAGCGGTTGGAATCGTTGGTCTTTAAAAAAAATATATATATATATATATATGGCGCTAACATTTTTGCTAGTGTTTGGCCGAAATGCACTCGGAGGTTTTTCATTGCCTGTCAAGGGGCGACCGCTGTTAGAAGAAAACTTTTGCTTATGGATGTTGCTCGGACCAGCTATCAAACCCTGGACTTACGGAGTGGTAGTGCCCATGTCTAACAACTCCTTGGTCATTATTTCTTTAAAAATGAGAACGGCGAGCAGGTTGAAATCAACGACGAGGGCTACAGAGCCCCAATTGAATGAAATATTGACTGAAGAAATGTCTTTTCAACAGAACAGCGCCACATGCCATAGAGGGCGTCAAATATTCGACTTATAGAAGGATCCTTAGCCTTATTTCTCGAAATGAGGCAATCGATTGACCGCCTAGGTCATGCCATTTAACGCCTCTACACTAAAAAAACAAAAACAATTGTTATAAGTGCAAGTCCGACTGGGATTAAATTTTGTTACTTTTCGTTCATAAAATTTTAAAATATGTATATTATTATATTATTATTTGTTTTAGATCTCAGATTTTGAGTCTCTTTTCTGCCGGAAACTTTAGCTTAGTTTTTACTCTAGCTAAGGCTTAGTTTCTCAAAAAACGCATACTCCTAAGTTAAAAATGAAGTAATTAATACAGTTTCATATCACTAAAAAAGGCTAATGTACAGTTAATTGATGTTTGCTGATTTTTCTGACGATGCAAAAAGGTGAGGTATTTTGAAATAAATCTTTGTTATGCCTGGTCCAATTTGGTTTGGAGGCTTGTGTCATTTCTTGTTCGAATTTCTATAAATTTCGACAACTTTCCACCTCAGTTAATCTCACAAAACTCTCGTGATTTCCATTATCTAGATACATGTTTTCTTACAATACAGACTCGTTTTACACAACAACAAACAATGTAATGTGCAGCATTTACTTAATCTTCAGGAATTTCCATCAACCCTGCGGGCACTTTCATTGACTTGTCGTCATTTAATCACAGCGCATCGTTCAAATCGCATCAATTACATTTCTTAATGCACATTTCAGTTGATGCAGATCCTCAACAAACTATTTATGTATGTATGTATCTATGTACATTGTCTTCTTCCGATCAAATCGAAACCATGCGCGGCGGTATGCATTGCGCTACAAGTCCAATCCAAGGTGAGTCATTTTGCTGTAGCATCATTATGGTCAGGAACATGGTAAGTCCATTAACTACGAAACCGACGACAAAGTACCCAAGTGCCAGTGCGAACAACAACTATTAACAATAAAATGCATAAAATTGAGAAGAACAGCACAAAATCTCGCTTATCGCAACGAAAGCATCTTGATCTCAAGCCACAGCACAAACACCTGTACGTACTATGAATGTATCTGTGCATCTGTACGAGCAGCAGGTATAACCGATTGTTGGTACGAAAGGCTGCCGAAATACCAGAAATGGCTGCGATGCATTCAATTTAAAACACATTAGCGACAAATGTCTGATGAGGATCACCGCACCGCACCAAATTACTTTGCTACCCTTAATCCCGCGCCCCGCACTCACAGATCACCTTCGAGAATCAAGATAAACGCGATCAATGATCAAAAGTGTCGCCAAATTTGCGCCGCCCCGCGACGACGCCGACGAGCTGAGGCGATCATCACTTACGTATTTCCGTCGCTTGCCCCGCGCATAATTATCGCTTCCTTCGTCCGCGCTGTTCTCCCCAAAACGGGTGAAGCCAAATCGAAGAGGGGCGAGGCCAAGGCGGACGAAGGTGTTTTATATCGGCTACCTGTGTTTCTCGATGCTCGGATTAGCATTCAAGGGGATTGCTGCCGAGCATCTCGTCTCCGACTTGGTGTATACGCGCGCGAAAAGGGGCAGGCATAGCACTCAGCCTCCATTCAGTTGGCTTCTTTGCCACAGTCTGCGCGCGCCAGTTACAATTATCAACTTTGGCTACTGTTCTGTTTTTCTTTTTTCTATTCTCATTCTCAACACTTTTGCCCTCAAATGGACACTTACGCTTACGCGTTGTCTGTCCGCCTATCATTTGGGTGCAAACAGCGGTCGTGTGCGTGTCCAAGTCTGAGCTGAGTTTATTAGATATTTCTCTTTAGATGCTTATCGCGAATTGAATTTCCTTTCTTTCATTTCACTTTGTCTCCGCTCAGGCATTGTTGCATCGGGTTTCGTTTATCCTCGTGTTTTTTTTTTGCTTCTTCATCAACTTGACAGAGTTTTATTAGTTTTCTGCTACACTTTCCATTGTTCCACGGCGTGTCTATTGCTGTGTTGTTGTTATTGGTGCCAATGAAGATTTGTTTGACTGTTGGTTCAAAGATTAGCAACATAAGTTGGAGTGTGTGGGTTTCTACAAAACGGCTACCAAGCTATTGAACTGTGCTTAGTGAACTGATGAAGAAGCTGGCGAAACAAAAGCGTTTCTGAGGTAGTTTTTTTTCTCTCTCTCTGTTTCTTAACTTTGCGCTTATTCGAAAAAGGTTGTTAGCTCACTTTTATTAAAATGGCTTTATCTCGTTTCGAACCAAATTGGATTTCTTCAATTTACTAGATGCCCATCTTTGATTTCTTTTGGTGCGTTCGATACGTTTTTCTTTGTTTATTACGCGCTTGAGTTGACAAATGTCTATTTGAAAGCTTCGATTTGGGTTGTTGTAAGATTTGTTTAGGTAAAACCGGAATGGGAGAAGGGTGAAGGTGACTTGCTACAAATTGCTCCGAAGTAATGGCATTTTTTTATTCAAACAATCCACAACAGCGTTATATTTTTATAATATAACAAATATCTACATATTTAAGGCTCCTGTAAACAGAATGTATATAACTAGGAACTTAAGCTTATCACGCAGAATTTTTTAAACTTCATGAAATGTGTTTCGTTGCGTTTTTTATCTTCTCGAATAACCGAAAAACTGGCTTTGAAAAGAAACTTTTTTAAAATGGGTTCTCATCTTTCTGGATACCTCTAACTTTGTCACAATATAATCATTTGGACATGAGTGTTCCACTTAAAATGGAATATTATTGTAGTAAGACGGTATCCAGTCAGTTTTCAATTCAAAACACCACAGTGTCCTAGTACTCACATAAATTCAAGTTTGTTTCATTTTGCAACATAATTCAGCCTCAACTTAAATTCCTGGGCAGTTATTGCAGAGATACGAGCCGCCAAGGCCCTTAGAGCAGACTGACAGTCACTGTAGGTCTTGACTTGATATCCTCGGCATCTTTCACCATTTAGTCAATCTGCTATTTTAAATAATTCAATTACTTTCGATTAGGAATCCGTGGTCCTTATACCTAAAGCAGAAATCGACGTACTTTCTTCCAAGCTTCGTGCCAGAATCTAGAGGAACACATTCGGCACATCGCACAGTGGTTGCTACCAAAGGCCAAAATTAAAAAAAAATAATTATACGGGTATTCATGGAAACGCGTTTAGATGAGTTACCCTTACGTAAAATTTTTTAAACCAAAATAGACTTTGCTATAAGCTTTCTGTTCAAACTTCATGTTGTTGCATTTTTTTGTTTCCATTGTAACGGTGGTTTCTGAAAAAAGCAACAAAAGTGTCATCAATTGTTATTTTTTTTTGTACAAGGTTTTATATAAGTAGGCTTTTGTGTTTTCTTGGTTCGTCTTTCAAGTATTTAGGTAATCCTTTACTTGTGTTTCCCCTATCGGACCTCCATATTTTTTTTTTATATATTGTTTGCTAATATTTTAAGATTATAAAAGTGTTAATTTTTTGGTTTAACTAATTTTCTAATTCATAATATTTCTAGGCACAAGTATAACGAAGTATTTTAGTATAGTAGAGTGCAAGTTTGAAGTTGACTTACCGTTGATTTTTGGCAATTTTTCGTTCACACATTTTCTTCCATATAAAGTATGTTCGGAATTTTTGTTCGTGTTGAAGAAATTAATAACACCATCCGCAAAGAAATTACCAAAAAATCCACGCGAATTCTCAGGCACTTGAAACTGGCACTTTCTTGAGCTAAAAATTAATGGGCTACAAAACTGCATACTTGGATTTTTTCTAAAAAAAATTTCTTTGTATAAAGATTGTTGTACAATTTTGTTGAATTCTTCTATTTATTTTGAAATGTGGACTTATATGGCTTTTGTTAGACAGCGAGCTGTATTTTCATAAAAAATAATAAACATTAAATAAAAAAAATAAAAATAGCCGAAGCTGGTCAAAATATTGTGTCACTATTATTTTGCACATGACTGTATGCGGACGTGTCCAGCCCCGCCCACACAGTTTTTACTCTTAACAGACCTCACGTTAAAAATTGTATCCCATATGTAAATTAAAAGTATTTTTGGCCGCTCGCCATATACATAAATGCAACCACTGTGCATCGCCTAGATTGCTTCCTGATAGTTAAGTTAAGTTAGTTAAGGATAGTTAGTTCAAGTCCCCTGGATTTATGACGAAGTTTGGAAAGATCAGCTTTCCGCCTTGTAACCGTTTTTTCCATTTGGCTTGGCATACTGAAAGATGTCCATAATCTCCCTAAAAAAAGGAGGAATATGGAATCGAATGAGATTAACCTTCTGCTATTGATGTGGCAGTGTGACAGACACTGAAAGTTCGAAATTTTTACGAAGCTTCAATAGCCTTTGTGGTGTAGTGGTTAGCAGTACGCGCTTCCACTCCGCAGCACCTGGGTTCAAACCCTGGTGAAACCAACATCGCAAAAATATAGAAAAAAAAAAGTTTTTTCTTAACAGCGGTCGTCCCTCGGCAGGCAATGTAGGTCCCTCCGCTTTGGGTGACAACATCAAGGCGCACGCCACAAATCGGAGGAGAAGCTCGGCCAAACACTAACATATGTGTAAGCGCCAATCTACTATTATTATTATTCAATTGCAATGATAAACGCCATATAGTTTGTTTATTTATATAACTTTTTTATTAATTGGTATTAAAAATATTGACAGAACTTCCAGGTTGAATCGAAAAAAGTGTATTAATAAATATCTAACATACACTAGGGGACAAATGAAAGTGTACACCTTGTTCTATTTAATATAACATTCACAACTATTTTCATGAAAATTTTTTTGCATTAATTATTTACAAATACCTATATAGTTCATTTTATATTATAAACCATATATCGACTGCTGAGTGGAAGATCGACCTATCTCGGCAGCCAGTTCGAAAACGCCCTATCTGGAAAAATTTTTCAAGTACGCCCTATCTCAGAATTTGGTTGAAGAACGCCCTATTTCAGAATTTGTTTCAAAAACGACTTTTTCTCAGCTGCCGATTCAAAAACGCCCTACAACAGCACATTTTCAATACATTTTGAAGTGAGATAGGGCATTTTTGAACCAAGTTCTGAGATAGGGCGTACTTCAACCAAATTCTGAGATAGAGTGTTTTTCAATAAAATTCTGAAATAGAGCGTTTTTGAAAAGTTTTTTGAGATAGGGCGTTTTCCAACTGGCTGTCGAGATAGGTCGAACTTCCACTCAGCAGTCGATATGTAAATCCCAGCTTCACACTTTATATAAAGTTCACAAAAACTCAAAAAATGTTCATCAAAATTTTCAATTTTTTATTTAGAATTTATAGAAAGCTAGAAAATAAAAATGAATTTTGAACGCGCAACACCCTCCACCAAAAAATCTAAAAAATTAACGGTAATTTTTAGCAACTTGAAACTTGATTGAGCTATAGAACTCTATACTCGAAATTTTTGATGAAAAGTTTTTAAATTTTTGTGAACTTTATATAAAATGTAAAAATTTGATTGATATGCTTTATATTGTATTATGAACTAACGGGTGATTTTTTAAGAGCTTGATAACTTTTTTTTTAAAAAAAAATTTGCAAAATCTCATCGGTTCTTTATTTGAAACGTTAGATTGGTCCATGACATTTACTTTTTGAAGATAAGTTCATTTAAATGTTGACCGCGGCTGCGTCTTAGGTGGTCCATTCGGAAAGTCCAATTTTGGGCAACTTTTTCGAGCATTTCGGCCGGAATAGCCCGAATTTCTTCGGAAATGTTGTCTTCCAAAGCTGGAATAGTTGCTGGCTTATTTCTGTAGACTTTAGACTTGACGTAGCCCCACAAAAAATAGTCTAAAGGCGTCAAATCGCATGATCTTGGTGGCCAACTTACCGGTCCATTTCTTGAGATGAATTGTTCTCCGAAGTTTTCCCTCAAAATGGCCATAGAATCGCGAGCTGTGTGGCATGTAGCGCCATCTTGTTGAAACCACATGTCAACCAAGTTCAGTTCTTCCATTTTTGGCAACAAAAAGTTTGTTAGCATCGAACGATAGCGATCGCCATTCACCGTAACGTTGCGTCCAACAGCATCTTTGAAAAAATACGGTCCAATGATTCCACCAGCGTACAAACCACACCAAACAGTGCATTTTTCGGGATGCATGGGCAGTTCTTGAACGGCTTCTGGTTGCTCTTCACTCCAAATGCGGCAATTTTGCTTATTTACGAAGCCATTCAACCAGAAATGAGCCTCATCGCTGAACAAAATTTGTCGATAAAAAAGCGGATTTTCTGCCAACTTTTCTAGGGCCCATTCACTGAAAATTCGACGTTGTGGCAGATCGTTCGGCTTCAGTTCTTGCACGAGCTGTATTTTATACGGTTTTACACCAAGATNCGAACCGAACACTGATTTTGGTAATAAAATTCAATGATTTGCAAGCGTTGCTCGTTAGTAAGTCTATTCATGATGAAATGTCAAAGCATACTGAGCATCTTTCTCTTTGACACCATGTCTGAAATCCCACGTGATCTGTCAAATACTAATGCATGAAAATCCTAACCTCAAAAAAATCACCCGTTATATTTTCATAAATAATTTTAAAAAATTTCATGAAAATAATTGTGTATATTATTTTAGAAGAAGGTGTACACTTTCATTTGTCGCCTAGTTGTAGCCTACCTCGAAATAAGTTGTTTCAATAAAATGCCACAGATATTTGTATCTGGAAATTGGTATCTGAGAGACTAAACGTCAGTAATATGGGGAGATTTTAGTCACATCAGTAGCAGAGGTTAAAGCCACGATTAAAATGGCCTCAACGCCATAATATATATTGAGATTAGAACTCTCTAAGCAACGTACATTTGACCAAACGACAAACTATAATCGTTTCCTTTACTCGTTCGCTCGTTCTAACCTGGTAATGAAGAAATGGAATAGCCAAGTAGACTTGAGTCGCTCAGCCCACAAAAAACTTGCCTTTTGTTATTTTTAATTTTCATGTGTTCATAGTACCTAAAAAGCAGACCTTTCAGCAAAACTATAATTAAAATTATGTAACACCTCAAAGTTTCATACGCAAAAGTCCACTAGTCACAAGCTTAAGCTACACTTCTAATATTCATGTCTAAAAAGTTTCATTCCCTGTATGCACTTGTAAACCAGCACAAAGTAAAACTTTTCGATTTAATAGATTTTTATTACATTCACTGTCAGTCTAATTGGCAAAACCCATTAACAACACCACGACTACAATGGACCTTAATGCTGTTGCAGGACGAGCAAATGGACAAATTTTGAAGCAACCCCCAAAAACTTTTTACGTACAATATTGCCTCGCATGCGTGGTATGCGTGTGTGTGCGTTGAGCTCTTAGTGTGAAACACTATTAAAATCTTGTAATATTACACCACCAACGACAACTTACTACATACAATAATATGTAGTCCAGCACAATGTACGATGCTACTCGACAAGTATTTAGATATAACAATTTGATGGCTGGATTGTCGCCGAACGAGGACAAGTGTTTGAGGCGCCGGAATGTCCTTTAGCTGTTTAGCCCACTGTGGCTTAGACATACCAACAACATCACCACGGATACGCAATAAAATTTTATGCTTTACATGCAGACAAAAGCAGCCACCTATAATAAATAAAAAAAAAAACGAAAATAGACACAACAAACCATGCATGCCATTAAGTTGAGCGAGCGAATTGGTGTTGGCAGCTGGATGAATGGATTTTCAGTGGGTGTGTGAGGCTGTACAAATCATCAACTTCAACTATTCGCTGCTATGTTGAACATTCGCATAAATAATGAAAATGTAATGAGCAAGCAGCCGTAAAGACGAGCGAACGACAAACGAATTTGAAAATTTTCCAAAATCCCTTCTAAGCTCTGAATGACAAATGAAATTGTACAAGATTTACATACAAGCACACATGTCCTTCTTCTTTGTTCATCTGCTAGCTAAGCACGCACGCACACGCATAGTAGGCACACACATGCGTCTAAACTCCAGCCATATCAAGCAATGTTGTACGCAAATCTTGGCCAGTCCTTGTGAATGGTGTGACGCCAGATGCCGCTTCCTCTGGCTCTATGTTTTCTTTTATTGCTGTTTTTGTTGTTGCAACTAGTTCGTTGTTCTCTTGTGCGTCGTCTAATCCTTACAAAGTAACTAAAAAGCAACCCACAATCCTCCAAGTGATTGGATTTGCAGTGAAACGCCCACTTTGGCAAGCAACATTCGAGGCCAACATCTGCCATATCGGCCTGTGCCTGTGCCTGTGCCACCCACCAGCGTGGCTGCTCGTAAAGCATTCCTTGCAGTTTGTAGCTTAGTGGCCGCATATTTTGTGGCACAATGAACAGTTGTTGAACTCTTTGTTGCCTTTACTCTCGTACTATTTACCAAGTACACTAACACCACACTATAAATGTATGTATAGTTGAAGTCATTGTTGCTGTTGTTGGTGTTGTGAGATCATAAACAGTGCTAAATGGAGTTCCAATTACTTAAAATGTTGCCCCATTGTTGAGTAAACATTCATTTGCATATCTCTTACGCTCACCACCACCACCACCCCCCCGACACGGCACTGGGACAAGTTGCCATTTGCCACTAAGCACCACCACCCCTCCGAGCGTCCGCATGAAGTGGCATACCCGCAAGTAGGTACTATTTGGCTTAGTTGTCCTTGCCTTTCCTTAATGTGTGTCCTTGCTTGTGGTTTGAGTGACGTTATGCGTAAAATGTTGTTGGCTAATTGTGTGTGTGTGCGTGTTGCAACAATGAAGAGTTGCCACTTTATGGGCTATTTTTGGTGTTGTGACGACATGTTTTCAGTGGGAATTTGATTTCTGATTTTGCAAGTTTGGCTTGGGCGGTTGCAAATTTGATTTGCTGCGACTTGTGATGATTTAAGATTTGAATTTGTGTATTTAGAAAACCAACCTTTCTCTTCCTTTGCCCAATATGGAGGTACATACTACTTAATTATTTGAGGGTTGGCCCTTTTTTATTCTTTCGCAGCACCCATGAGACTTCAAGCGGTATGCCAACCTTTCTTACCTATCCAAAATTTCGCACTAACTTTCTACCGGTGTACTCCTGTCTCAAAAACTTGAAGTACGTAAAACTTATAAAGAGTTGGACCAATTTTCATAAAAACGTGAGGATCTATATAGCATTTTTGGTAGCTCCAAAGATCACGAAGGTTTTTACTAACTGTTTCTGTGAGTTGCGATTTTTTCCTATTTGAAATGTCTAGTAAATATTTTCTTTACAAGAAGTGGCACACCGATCTGGAACCAATATTTGACTACAGCAAGTGCAACAGAAGGTCGAAACTTGTGCAAAGAAATGCCACACTTCGATGGCAAATAGGTCGTACGAACGGTGTATTTTTTTATCAAAAACTTTAAGTACGTATATCTTGTAAAGTGTTGGGGGAAAATTTTTATAAAAAGTTAGGAATCTATGGACTATGCTTGAGGCGATCGCGTGATGGTCTAAAAATGTTTCTACAGCAAGTTGTTGTCAAAATTTTTTGAGCTGAAAGAAAGTTAAGAGGTGTGATTTTTCTCCCTTTTTCATTTCATTTCATTGGTACTAAAGAACGTATAGCAGAAGGTTGATAGCTGCACAATCAAATTCAGAAAAATCGTCAATGAACATTAGAACAAACGTTCGAAAATTACCAACTATATCAAATATGAGTCTTGAACTGTGAACTGACCAACCAACCTTACTTTTCCAAAGTTCATTTTATATTGGGAGCCCTTTCGAAATGCGTTAGAAAACGATGTGAACAGTAGGAACAAGAGTGAAAAATTAACCTCCGTTATTCATTGCACTCAGTTTCATTGTAAATTTAAATTTCAGACCAATCTCAAAGAGAATTTTTAAAGAAAGAGATGTATTGTCTTAAAATTCCCTTCGAGAAATGGGTTGGATTTGGAGTTCATAATGAATAGAGAGTACTTTAGTTAAAGATAGTTCCATTTTATTGGAAAATGGCTTTGTTCTCGAATCGATGGTCAATCTATTTGAAACGAAATTGCCGTAAAATAATTTTCGAATTGTTTTCCAAGCCAATGTTAACTGGATTGTTTTATTGATAAAATAAATATTCGAATGTCGATGTGGTGGAAAATATCGGAAGAAGCAGTGGAAAATTTACCTATGTTCCGCGGCCTCTGTAGTATTTTTACCAGTTGCTTGCACTGAAAAAGTACCCGAGCGTCTTATCAAACAACTAATTACGCCAACAATCTGCCTGCATAACGAAGTTTATCAGCTTTCTCATGCCAAATATTGATAGGGTCTTCTGCACTTGGCCCTTCCGTCATTTCTGCCGCCGCCCCCAATTTTATTTCGCCATTGGGTCCAAACATATTTTCACTACTTCGAAGTTATAACTGCGTGGACTCTTTGACTGGAGGTACTTTGTCTTTTTCTCTTTCACTGCTAAACCAATTTCCTTTGCACAAAAGGTGACCGAACTTTCGACTAAAGTCCCTGAAAATACCACCCCTGTCACTAGTAGTAATATTTATAACCGCAGAGATGCTACTTTCAGGGATTGTAGTAGAGAGGTCAAAAAAATCCGAATAAAACTTCTAACCAAGTACTTTTCTGATCCATTGCTTTGTTTACCCATTAACTAAAACATTAACCAATCATTTGTGAAAAATGTTTTCAAAATCCTACAGAAAAAATATGCAAACAAAAGAAATATCCTTCAGAGCTAAACTACGTACGCAACATTTCACCTTTCTCGCCACCCAAAAAACTGAGCGCTGTACAAGGAATTTTCATATTTCGGCAAATATTGAATGAAAATGCAGAAAACAAGTTCGAGTGTAATGAAAAAAAAAAACAAAGCATAAAACATAAAAAATTTGCTACAAACAAAAGACCGCATGTCATACCAGGGGCTGGGGGAGGGGGGTACACAATACTGAGTTGCCTCAAAGAATCAACCAGCAGTACAACAATCGACAAATAAATGCAACATAACAAAGTACAAGCAACAACGCTCGAGTGCTGCAACATAAGTACACGGGCAACAACAAATGAACTAACTAACCAGCTACGTAACCAAAATTGCCCAAATGTAATGCAAATAAAATGAACTCACTACTCTTCCTTTAGTAACTCCTATTGGCTGCCGCCACAGCAATGAAGCAGAAACCGAAAAACATAACATACCTACAACCTTGTTGGTGGCAGCAACATTGATATCAACTGGTTGTGTGTTGCGCCGCAGGCAGCAGCAGCATGCAGCAACAAGCCACATTTAAGGCCTACTCCCACTGCAACACGAACATACAACTACTTACATACTTGCCGCTAGCGTAGACGAAAATATGTACTTATTTGCTAGTGGATCCAAAAGTTAAAAAGAGTGAAATGGGGAAAGGGGTGAGGCGGGTGAGGGGGTGCGGGAGTGAGGCTGCAGCCTTTCGCTTAGCGCCCGAATGGTTTCTACAACATCAAAATCAGCACAGTCCACCACTACAACAAAAGAGCAACAAGCAGAATTTCATGCAAGGAGGCAAACATTATACATCCGTTGAAACATGCTCAAAACATTTTATACATAACCTCAAACTTGCTGGTACGGCTTGCAGCAGCAGCAGTAGGGGGAGGAGGAAACCATTGACTTTCATTTGTACCAGTTTTTGTTGGCCATTCTTATTTATATGCGGAGGGAGTGTTGGGCTTGGGTGAGTTGAAAAAATTTGGCATTTATTAACTTTTACATAAGTTTTTTGAATTTCTATTACCCGTAACAACACCATTATAACTATCATTACAATTACTACAAGCCTTACCATTACCATTACCATTACCAGTACCATTACCATTACCAGTACCAAGACTATTACCAATACCGTTACTATTATTAATGCTGTTACCAGTTCCACTACCATTACCTATTCAGGGTCATAATCATAACCTTACTATTACCATTACTGTCACTGTTACTATTTGCATTACATTCCCAATAACATTACCATCACCTATATGATTATCATAATCATTACCATAACCATGACCTTACTATTACCATTACCATTACCTTTACTTTGCCATTATCATTTACATTATCAACACTATTAGCATTACCAGTGCTCTTAGCAATACCAATACTATTACCAATACCATTACCAACACCATTACCAATGCCATTACTATTACCACAAGCTTCAGTAGTACTCTTACCATTGCCACTATCGTTACCATATTATCAGTAACATTACAATTACCATTACCATAGTACTTACTTAGTAAACAGTAACTGCCCCATTTCTGACTTTAAGATTAATCTAATGCCAAATATTCACTCTTATAAGAATCCATTGTAAGTACACAGAACTTCCTCTATGTACATATGTATTTACCAGGTATGTATGTACGTTCATTACAATATTACTAAAAGTTGCAACATGCCTTTTCGATGCTTTTACACGTGTTGCCAAACTTAAATAGTTAAGGCCAAACTTTTACATACATACTTGCGATATGATCAGCATGTGTGCGAAACTACAATGTACAGTTAACGCCTTTTAGAACAGTGTTAGATAGTAGCACAAGCACTTTCCAAAAAAACGACACACATACTTTTAACTTGAAGAGCATGTGGGATCAGTAGGTGGACAAAATTGCAGACAGCACATCCTCGAAGGACTTGCAGGCATTCTGCTGCATTGTTTGCTCTGTTTTCAATTTTAATGCACATGTTTGTGTGACTATATGTATATGTGTGGGAATTTAACTTTGTAGCCATTGTCAAGCAGCATCAGGAGTCACTGAGTGCACAGCTCTGTTGAAGAGAAGAAGCTGAGAGAGATGCGGCGTTGGTTGACACACCAAAGAGGTTTGGCTTTATAACCGGAAGCTCGTTAGAAACACAATGTCAAAATTTTTAGGCGTTCATACATATGTATGTATGTATGTGTAGTTAAACCTACATACATGCCTGTGTAAATAGATGGCTTTAGGTGTCCATACATACATATGTACGTAACAAGTTGGAGATCTCAGAATTTTCAAAAGCAAAAAGCGCATGCAAGTTAACAATTTGCAAAGCACAATTTTCCCTGTGGACATATTTAGTAGATGAGACCATATCCTGCCAAGCAGTTGGTCCTTGATGTTCACTACTCTTTCTTCCAAGTAGGAGCTTTTGTTTAGATTTTGTCTCAAATTGGCGAACTTATTGCGTTCACTAGTAAATTTGGTGATGAACATGCGCCGATAGTGTTAATCTAATTGGTGTGTGGTGTTGATAACGTTGTTGCACGGAAGATAAGTTAAAAGTGAATTTTTGAGATGGGATACGACAGCTTATGCTGCTGATTTGTATGTATGTAGATTATAAAAAAATTAAGCATACTTTTGATGTATTTTGGAATGAATATCCGTCATTCTGTGTAAAAAGTGATACATGATTGTTTTCGGATTATATGAGTAACCGTTAATTTTTTAGCTACAGGATGGTCAAAACTTTTGTACTTTTATGGTCCAATTGGTGTGCTAATTTATTTTGCTATGTTATTTTACACTTTGAGTACCTTTGACAACAATGAACCTCTAAAAAGCCAGAAGTACAAGTAAGTGAAGTACATTAGGGTGGCCATTTGATAGATGAAACTATTTTAAGTTCAAGCTTTGTTGGGTCTCAACTACTAAATAAGCAAACTTTGTTTAGAAAAAATAGCCTAAAAATGGACTTGATTCAAAAAAAAACATTTACTCTAATTTCGTTGATTTACAACCAAAATACTCAAAGAATTAACCATGTAAAATCGGTTGCTTATTATTTTTTCTCTGATGTAGTTTTTGAGATATCGCTAAACAATGCGTTTTGGTGAAAGCAAATAATCCGTTCGCCAATCAAGGCCTTAACCTTATTTATTGTTTTTCTTAAATATTTATGCCCACCAGACCCCAACAAACTGTGATATTTTAAAATATAGTACTTTTTGTTTTGCTTGTATGTAAACGGAGAGTTTTGGGGCTACCCAAGAAACGGTTTGTACAAATTATATCGAGCCCTAACCGCCAAAAAAACGTAAGCGACATTTTTTTCAAAATTTTCTTTTTGATGCAGAAATATTCCTAGGGCATCTTGATGTATTTCTGCATCAAAAACAAAAAGATTAAAAAAAAATGGCGCTTACGTTATTTTGGCGGTTAGGGCTCGATATGTTGTTCTTTTTCGAATTTTTTTACATTTTTCCATCTTAAAACTTTCAGGTGGAATTCAAAAATGTGTATGTATGCGGAGAATTTGTTGAAAATCGATACATATAATGTAATTATTATTACACGTGTGTATGTCTAAAAATATGTTATAGCGCTTGTATCTACAATGTGGGCGCTACATACATATGTATGTATGTGTATATATTTGTAATCCGATAGATGGCGCTGGAGTCGAGATATTTGTAAAACTCATATAAAATTCCTTTGGGGGGAATAGTTACTTCAGGGTCTCAATCGAATACACAATAAAATGGAACAGCGGAAAGTATGTTATTTAAAGCTTCAAAAAATCCAGCTCATATCTGTAAGTAAAATATTATTATAAAAATTTATATGAAAGCGAGTCATATTTAATATGCAATATTTTTTTTTTGATCGACTACTATTTTTGGTTTACTTGTCTGCAATTCATTAAAATTTTGTACACGCTTTCTATAGCTGTCAGCATATGTGCGCGACACACATAAATATGGATATGGCAGTCCTTGTTATACAAACATATTTACAACGAATGACATTTTACCGGATACACGCACCTTTTTTGATGTCTTGACAGGATTTCACGCCTCAAAATCCATTGTCGACCAAACACAAAACATGAAATTCATCCAATTTCATTGAAAATTTGCCACCATACACAAAGCCAAGCAAAATAGCAATAACTGTACAAAAGCAGGATGCTGCGCGATAAGCAGAGTACTTTGGTTATCCTGCGACTGCGACTACTCGCCCATTTGAGGCGGCCGGCAATTGTGTTTTGAGCCAAATAGCATAACGTCTCAAAAAGTCAAAAGTCTGCGCTACTTAATCCAATTTAAGAGGTCGTTCCGAATGCTTTTCATCATTCCATCAATCGGGTAGCAGATGGGACGCCAATTGCTGCTGCTATTTAGCTGCTGAGCCGTTGAGCGTTGGATAACAGAAGGTCCTTCTAAAGAGCGCCGCAAAGGTGTGATAGGCGTCCTAAGCTGCTTGAACGTATGCGCCGCCAAGTAGTGTGACAATGGCTGGACAAACGACCAAGCGACTACATTTCTTCTTATTGACTTCGTTTTGCACATTGCATGCCGAGTCCTTTTCGCAAGGATGTGCGTGTGTGTGTGTGTGTAACAATGAAGTAATAAAAATGTCAAAACGCATCAAAAGAGTGAAAAAAGATTACAGCTTAAGATTTTTCACTTTCGTGTTAGGCTCACTATTGGGTTCACGTTGAATGCCCTAAAAAGGATTTATTTAGGGCAAAAGCGAAACGGTCCAAGTATAAGTAAAAGAAAGTGCAAAAAAAAGTGAAAAGTGACTTGCAAAGGATTATGGCCCGCAACGACGACGTGTGTGTGCGCTCATACGTGAATGTTTATTTGTGAGTGCGTACGTGTGATTCCTGCCTAGACGCAAGTACTTTTTAACGAATTGCGTACAATAATGTAGGTATATATAGGGTTGTCCTGACATGAGCTCAAACAGGCGCGTCCTCGCTGTTGTGTCGCTGCTGCTGCTGCTCGCTTTTTAAAATATCGAAATCACATCAAAATCGTAACGCTTCACGCTTTTTGCAATTCATTGGCATTAAATATAACAAAAGTCATATTTTCTATCGTCGTGCCTACATACTCCCATACAAAACTCGTACGCATATGTACATACATACATACATAAAATCCTATTAAAAAACATGCGTGTTGTTGAAAGCAATATGTGTTTTGGTTGGCGGCAGGACATTGTCAATATTTTGTATGAATACGCAGTGGCAGCAGCCGAAGAACACATTTTATCAATTATACATACACACATACATATGTAGATATATGAATGATGTACAGCCGCCTATGCATATATGAAAACGTATGCATCACGCACTTAACCCACACACGCCCTCCAAATTGGCGCTGATGTGGCACGCACGTGTTTTACATTTATGCTTAGCTATTCATATGTATTTGTATTGCTTATAAATACTCTGTGTTATGAAATAAAAAACCGGATATGCCATAATAGGAAAGTATTGCAATATTACAGCTGCTTTTAGTGTTACAGATGGGGTTATATGTTTGTATGTATGTACCTTACATACTTACATACAAAAAGAGATCTAACGACGAACGATTCGTAAGAAGTGTAATGAGCATTTGGTCACATACTCACTCACAATAATATAATCACTAAAAAATTTTCACGATATGCATTAGACCGGTTCGAAAAAATCTAATTTTTTTTTTCAAATTCCTTTGTGAAATATTTTTGGGACAGAGAAAAAGGCGCCTGTCAAAACGCAGGCCTTAATATTAAGATTTAGATATTGCGGTGTGCGTGTGAAAAGTGAGGTGTTTATGTTGATCACCCTAATGCGGTAGTCCGCGGGATGGACATCACGGATACGGTTACACTCATTTGCTATTTAGTACAAACACTTCACCCGGGAAATCAGGGCACCACATTGGTGTTATTGGTAACTTTCGTGAAGCCGACCAAATCAGCTTTGTTGAAGTCAATATATGTATGTAGGTGGGGCTACCCACAGAGTCAAAGTCGGCAAGCTTATCGACCGAGATAATTATACATACGCGTTAAAGTCGCCCACCCCGCAATCGGGTCTGTACTCCTGAAGAGCGCACCTATATCAGGGTGATATCCTGCTGTGCACCAGGTGACAAAGGGTCGTGGACGGCAATATCCGGATATGGACTGCAATGAACGTTAGACACACACATACATATATCTCGTGCTCTTGACGAAACATTGAGTTGATATCAAACTTCGTTTCTTGTGTAGTAAGTAGCTTTCATTACTTCACACGGACCCATGTAGACTATTATATCGATTTTATCTGGATTTCGTTGCAGTTCTAATTACCGTTGAGATTGAGGTTAGACTCGATGCCAGCCAAAATCAGAATAATGAAATGTAACCCTGCTGCGAAAGCCAGAGATATTCCAGTACATAGATTCGGCTACTGTTGGACCTCGTAGATACCCCTAGTAAAATTCCCAGCGTGAAATTGTTGATCAAATGAGATGGCGATCTTTTGTGCGTTTTGCAATTTTTTCGGTACTTTTCGAGGTTATTGAGAATTTTCTCGTTCGACGGTACATTTAAATCTTTGGTTTTCATGAATGCCCAAACCAGTACAACAAAAAAAATGTTAATCCGTTTTGTGTTCCGCAAAATATGAAACAAATTGCACCACTTATTAACCAACTTCACAAAAAGGAGAAAGTTATCAATTCGTCGGAATATATATACATAAATATTTTTTTTATGTATATTTTTTATGTATTAACCGATTTCTATAAGGTGTTAACTCACAACGGGTCCCATACTAATTTGGTCGAAATCTGATCATTGGATCATGAAGAAATTAACGATTATCTTAAATTACTTGTTTTTATATTGTCGCCTACACATATCTTAGTGTTTGGCCAAGCTTCTCCTCCGATTTGTGGCGTGCGCCTTGATGTTGTCAGACACAGGTGAGGAACCTACAGTTTTACACCGACTCCAAACGGCGCTGGTATTTTTTACGAGAAGCTGTTTCTCATGGCAGAAATACACTCGGAGGTTTTCCATTGCCTGTTAAGAAAAAACCTATTTTCTATATTTTTTGGAGTTGTTGCTTTAAACAGGGCTTGCATCCAGTCACTGCGGAGTGGTAGTGCGCAATGCTAACCACCACAGCGGCGCCTATGTTTGCATATAGTTTAATAAAAGGTATTTTGCCAAAAAGTATTTTTTTTAGCAACAACAAAAACTAAAAAATTAAAGCGCAACTGAAACATTTTTAGTATTAGGCATTACTGCTTCAAGCAGGCCAATTAGCTGGATAAAACTATAAATCTGATAATCATTTTCCTCTATCTGAAAATTTTTTTCCTCAATTATTACATTTCAGCAATTTTTTTTTTATATTTATCTTTCAAAAAAGCCACTACTATCGCATGTATTCCAGCCAATAATACCTAGCATCTATGTCTTGTCTATTGAAATCACTCTATCTACATAAGTAAATAGTGGTAAATGAGATGAAATGAAACGAAGTGAACGCCCACTTGCGCCTCACATTATTACTTGCTGCTGTCGCTTGCTTAGCAAGTGGCAGATGAATTTGTATTAAATGCACAGCAAGGCAAGGATTCAGGAACACACACATACACACACACACACACACCCACCTACACGAATTAACTGCAAGATATCACAGCGATGTTACCGAAGGACAATTGACTTCCGCTGCGTTTCCTCAAGCGCTAGTCGTCGCATTAGCCTGTAACAGAGACACGAAAGCGTGGAGGTGCTGTTGAGCTGGCGAAGTGGATAAAAAATACGGTTGCTTAAGCAAATAAACCCGGCCAAGTGGATTTAACGAACAAACCGCGGCACAAAAGAGTCGCAGCCATGGAGCAGCAAGTAGCGCGTCGAGTGAGATGGGGGACAACTCGCGCAATGTTGCAACATGGACAATCGCCGGCACCCACCCGCACCCGCACCTTAACGGCGACTGGAGACTAAATAACTACTTGAAGCTCACAAGCTTCCGATGAAGAAGAAAATGCTGTGACTGAGTGGTAAAAAATGCTTCTTTTACGTAATTTACATTTCTTTTGCTGGCATTCGCGGCCTTAATGCCACCCTGCTGTGTAAAGCCGCCGCCGCCGCCGCCGCTTTGCACACTCCCGCACGCACCTCTTCGCCCCCGCTGTGTGAATGAAGCTGCTGGATTTTAATTTAAGTCGACTTCAATTGTTATTTACATTTTCATTAGCATACACAATAAAAATGCGAATTGCAATTGCAATGCGATGAGGCAGAGCAGTAGCGAAGATGGCGGTGTTGGCGGTGTAAGCGCTTCAGCGAGCCATGCGGTGTTAGTGAGTTGAGCGCGCGCAAATGAAATTGAAATTATTAAAATGAAGAAAAAAACCGCGCGAACCATTCCATCAATGCGCTTGTCGTTGCCCACACGGCCCCTCCAGCCTCATTCGTTGGTTGATACTAGCGCGCGCTTGCAACGGAAACGGATGCCAGCGTACAAACGGAAGCGGATGGGCGCGCGTAGGGAGAAAATGTTTGAGAGGAGGCGAAAGCGGGTCTGCTGCGCGCCATTAATGAATTTTTCATTCACTCTGCGACAGTGGTTGTTGTTGTTGTCGTTGCGAAGTAGCTTTGCAGCGCACATTTCACAATTTTATTTCGGTTTTATTTTAAGCTCCCGCGGGTTTCGGACAAAGCAGATTTCAGCTGTCCCAACTCACTCGCCGCAAAGGCTCGGCACGTCGCTTCGCCGTCTCACCATTATTGCGATTTTCTTCCGCGCGCTCCGCATCGTCTCTCACCGTTACACACCAGTTACAGACGCCATCTTTTGCGCGCCATTCTCCGCTTGCAACAACAAATGCGAGTGAATTTATTTGATTGCCGTTGGCGGTTAGATGTGGACTTAAAAATGTAAATTATTATAAATGTGATCCGAATGCGCGGTTAGATTGGCGCTTAAGCGGTGGATTTGCGTGACCCCAGCCAAGGCAGAGCAGAGCGTCCTTTACCATTTTTAGTGGTAATGGCTCTGCAAAGCGGTGGGGTTACAAGCAAAATGGTACTTATTAAATTAGAAACAAGGCGGCACAACCATTTTGTCGTTATAGCTGTGTACTTGTGGCCCTTTTTTTTAAATGTCCATGCGAATCCTACTAATAAGATGGAGAGTAGAGTGGGGGCCATAAGCAGCGGAAGTGTTGAAAGAGTCCAAACTTCCAAGCATCTAATCGGCCTGGATTTGGTTAAAAATTACTTTGCATTAATTTTCAGCGAGCGGGAGAGAGTCAGTGAGTGGAGCGCATTGGCGGTCTAGCCGGTGAGTGTCCTTTTACATCCTTCCACTTTTTAGTGGCTCTGTTGTAGTTTGCATTATTGTGGCTGTTGTGGTCGCATAGCTAATGCGATATATTTGCATATTTTGATTACCAC
>NW_016162076.1:0-4853 GCF_001687245.7 Rhagoletis zephyria | reverse complement strand
TTATTGTTGCTGGCCATTGGCCGTCGTATTGCCATTGGCATTTCTGTCTGGCTTTTTGGAGGCTAACCGACTAAGTCGCCATTTGTAAATTGAAATAATGTAAATTTACAAGCTTAAAACAAATCCGTCGCTCGCGTACACATTTTACAAATTCAATTAAATTACACAGATTGCGGTAGTTCTCAGCGAAGCGACATCAACTGTGGGATCTTCTTTTGCTTAAATTTAATGATGGCCTTAAACGCTGATGCTCATAACCAAATTAGTTTATTTTTTGTTATGAATAAGCCTCAGCTTCATATACTCTAATCTAATCAAGAAATGTGGACTTCGCTTTTTCCTAAGAAATTTCTAATATTTCGAAAGCAAAAGTTAATAAAAGAAATTTTAAAGTAGTTTTTTTTTATAATAAAATTTTAGGAACGAGCTCTCTGCCACTTTCTCTGGAAACTTACTCCTAACAGAGTCCCTTTGAACTTCTACTGAGTATTCTTTCTAAATTGCAGGCCTGCTGCAACCCAACCAGTTTGAACTGACATACACCTTGGGAAACTCTAGATATGTAGCCGAATTCTAACATTCGCCAACGCTAATTTTGATCGTCACAAATCTCCAAAGGATAGAAGGCGCGCCTAATAACTTACAACATTTATTTACATGCCGTCAATACAGACAGGTTTGGCTGATTACACATTGCATCTGTTACTTTTCCATGTTGTATACTTTTAGGCCAAACTGCTTTTCATTTAGTGAATTTTGGAAAATTTTGCTTAGCGATTGTCCGAATTCCACTTCTGTCACAGTAGCTATGCAGAGACCATAATATGTTAGACTCGTATTCTGATTTGCAAGAAAGTTCTCTACAAGCGTACCGCAGACGAATGAGTGGAAGACTGCTGATAGTTAAAAGGCGAAGAACAAGGTTTGCAAGGTGAACTTTCGTCGAACTTAAACCTTAGGCTTTCTGATCATTACAGTGGTATTCAAGCTGAATCAACATGAATAAAGGAGACTGCTCTTTGGCGCGCTACGGTGTACCACCAATTATTCTTACAGTCAAGCAGCAATCAGGTCTGTACAGCGAAATAATAACTTACCGGAGGTAGCAATAGCATAGTGGAATATTCTATTGGAGCGACTTGACAAATAATTGTAGTCAGTTAGCTCTGCGCGGAATGGCACTATGCTGTTACAAGCACCGGCTTATATCAAAATCTTCATCGCACTGGCGAATAGTAGGTGGGTAATGCAGTTTGGGGTTCCAGGACAGATCTGGACAGATTTTATGGAGAAATTGCTTTCACATCTGTTAATGCGGTGGTTATTATTACACTGCGAAACAACTGGAATATTTAAATTATGATTTCTTCTTTGCTGGATAGATGATTGGAAGATGTCGAGAGCCATCTCTGTCACAAAACGCGACTGCAAATTTTAACCAATCCATTTCTTCTTTGTCTTGCGAACTTGGAATCTCTGAACATCTGTTATCTTCACCACGCGTGGAAGAGTAACGAACCGACCGAGTTTAATTGCGTGGCATCACAATACACCAAACTAACTGAAGTGTGACGCTCTGCTTTAACGAGAGTGGCAACAAGCATAACCTAACCTTAGACAGCTTTTTGATACATATTGGCTGGTATCTAGGCTATAACTTGACGGATATTTGTTTCAAGTGCTCAATGGTTAGAGGTTTATTCCCATAAACACGCTCCTTGGCTTGGCGTTACAAAAAGCAGTCCATCAGTATCGAATCGCATGATTTCGGTAGCGCTTTGACATCATTATAAGATCTATTCCCTCCACTAGACCAAACTGCAGACCAAACAGTGATTTTCTTTTCGGTTATTATGGCCTTGCTTCAACTACCTTTTTGAAAAATTTTTCAAACTCATACAGAAGTGATTGAAAACTTTGATCTTTTTAGTACGCTCCAAGTAAGAAATATGTCTCGCTCAAGAAGATTTTTGTTCGAGCACTCGATTGAAAAGTCAGCTGGCTTCAGGGGTGGCGGGAGCTGGACTTTATATGGATAAATACGCAATAATGTGACGTAAGACAGAATGAGAATGTCAAGGAACCGGCGTGACGTAATTTATTATACATATTTTCTTTGTTTTTAATTTTATTTCTTTTATTTAAATATTTACGAAAAAATTGTGTCATTAATATGGTTGAGGGTGTTACTAATTGCGTTAGTTCTTTCTCCTGGCATGCAGTTACCGTTACTCGTTTCCGACTCTTACTTCGCCGTGTGAGAGATGGCACTTTGAGCCTTGGCAGAAAGAAAAGTGCTTCGGTTGACTACTTCCAGGACCGGATTAACCAATAAGGGGCCCGTAGGCAATGTAATTTTCGGGGAGGCCTTCACCATTTCTAACTTCCTGAAATAAATTTTTTATATATACCATAACTAGGCTATTTTTTTACAACATCATTCATCTCCCTGAGTCACACCTTAGTCAGAAAATGCGATAGGCTGGCTATAGTAGCAAAAATATGCACCAGACCCAGCATTGAAATTTTCATGAAGCCACTCCATTGTCATCTAATCAAATATGGACCGAAAGTTCTTGACATACGCTCAATCAAAGGAGCGCGACAGGACACCTAATATATAAGTAAGAGAATTCTCAGACAGATTTTTTTCTTGAAGATCGGTATTTAGTATTTTATCCTCTTAAGAGTGATTTTGGTTCGAGTGCCGATTATCGTGAGCCGGCCATTGACATTTTATATTACCCTAATCATAAAAGCGAAACTCAGAAAAAAGTGCGCAGCTCGAGGTAAACGATATAATTTTCTCCTACTATTCCGAGCTTCTTCAATCTT
The DNA here is from genome assembly GCF_001687245.7 of Rhagoletis zephyria. Classification (NCBI taxonomy): domain Eukaryota; kingdom Metazoa; phylum Arthropoda; class Insecta; order Diptera; family Tephritidae; genus Rhagoletis; species Rhagoletis zephyria. The sequence goes on along the minus strand of NW_016162076.1, from coordinate 2,018 downwards.
CATATGCGATCATTCATACGTACATTTACTAATAAAACAGCTCTGATTTATGTATGTACCTACCTAGTTCTTGTACCCCTTGAGCATCTATTAATTAAAACCCGTGACCTGCGGCTGCGACACAAAGCTCGTCACTACGCTCTCATTCGAACACGCACAACCGTGCGCTGTGTAAAAGCAACAAGAACACCCCCACTAATGCATGTTTACAATAATTTATCCATATCCTTTTCAAAAAGCCAACACACAGTGATTGGATCCACACAAAAAGGATACTTCATAAACTCATTTGTCCTATTTGACGTTTGCCTTTGGACTTTTCATATGCAAACGAAACGCCGGAGGAGCGGGGCGGTTTGAGTGTGTGAGTTGAGTTGTATTGATTTCCTCAAGGTGTGTATGTTAACATGCCAGACTCCGACATGATTGTGTTCTTGTATGTTAGCTGTGTTTGTTAATGTTGTTGTTGTCCTTGTTGGCTTTGTTACTTTCGCTGCCGCAGCAGTAGTAGGTATATAGCCTAAAGAGAAACAGCGGCGGTTTATGTTTTCCTACTTATTTGTTGTTGCTGTTGTCTAAAGGCAACAAATTCACGCTCCCAACCAGTATTGCCGCGCCGTCTCAAGAAAATGTATCCCTGACCAAGCCAAAAATGTATCCAAATGTATCCAATTTTTTTTGTTACATATACATCTTATAATCTGTAAGAAAACCAAAAATTTTCATGAAAAAGACATAATTTAACCCGTCCTAAGGACTTGGAATACATGTGCATAAAATCAAGCATTTGTAATTTCAATTTATAAAGTACATTTTTTGTGCATAAGTATTTTGCAAAGTAAATATAATAAGTAGCAAGTACACTCTAAAAAGAGCATGTAAAACTACTACTGAAAACTATCTCNAAAACAGCACAAAATTACCAGCAAAACTGTCAAAAAGGACACAAAAGCGAATTAAAAAGTAGCAAAAACGAAGAATCAAAAAAAATAAAAATAAAAAGAATTGGAGAAAATCAATTGCATGGTGTAGCTGTCAGATTACAATCAAAACTATAATAAAGAAGAAATTTAATGTCTTCCTTCCTTCCGGACTCGAGTGTCGAGAGTCTCTTCTCCACCATGCGGATGTGTGTGAGCTATGAGATACTTCTGTGGATACGTGTGAAACACCTGAGCTGAGTAATTGTGCAATGCGAATGAAAATATGTATTTATGTAGAAATGAGTAAGTACAGCAGTGCTGCTCATTAAGGTGAAGTGTCGAAATGATGCACCGCATTGATGTCGTCGTAGACATGTGCAGCAACACCTTGCAACGGCTTATAAATATGTATGTATGTATGTATGCCCATATGTAAGTCAGGTGTTGAGATTTCAGGTACACTTATAGATTTAGATAGATTAGGGTAGGGATACACGGTTTGGCAGTTTTTTTCCTTGATTGTGATTCAGCGACAGGAACTAGAGAAATATGTGAGAAAAATAAACAAATGCTTGATTATTATGAGTACTTTGAAACAATGCACAATGAGTACAATGAAACAAATTTTGTTTCAGCATTGTGAACTTAACAAACTTTACTTAAATTTTACTTTCGGCTACCATTCTGTTTATTTTTAATTTTTTTTTTTAATTTTCGTAATTCGTAGGACAATTGCCAATTCTGGCAACTAACTTAAAATCCCTTTTTTGTCGTTGGAAAACCTAATTGAAAGATCTGCTAGCGAGGAGATCTTAGCCTTATTCTGCCCATCTTTTAGTAGTAAGTATTTTAAAAAATAACTTAAATACAATAATATATATTTTTCTTTTTAAAAAATTAAACCTAAAAATCAAAAGACTTTTAAATTAAAATAATAAACAAACTAAATAGGTTTCTTAAAACTAAATGAAATTAAAAAAGATTTATCTATTTAAAACAATAAAATCTAAAAAGTAAACAAATTTTATAAAAATAAGAATATTGTTAAAATCCGCTCCCCAACAACTCGATCCTTGGATCTCTGGAATGCCAAAG
>NW_016162075.1:42700-45881 GCF_001687245.7 Rhagoletis zephyria | reverse complement strand
TATATATGTATATATAATAATTTATATATAAACATAAGTATAACTATATATCAAACATTTTGTTTTTTCTTGAATAAATATTGAGAAAAAAGTGATTTACTTTGAATTAAATTTTATTTTCTTTATCATGTTCATCATCATCATCGGAACTTTCACACATATTATAAAAGCTATTATTTTCCTTGCTCTTCTTTTTAAGGTTTAGGATAGGCGCTCCATATATATCCTTAGCTTTCGTTATAATATGAGGACATCTATTTAAGTAGTCCATCTGATTCTTAGTTATAATTTGAAATCTCCTTGGCAAGTAAATATAATATTCCTGATTCACTAGACATCTTATACTTTCTCCATACTTTGTTTCCACTCGTTCTACATTATTTATTTCATATATANGTCATATCCTACCTTTAATATTAGAAAATTGAAATAACTCTTTTAATTCCGTTTTAATTTTTTTATTATTCTCGCTTTCAGCTTTAATGGGACAAAATCACTATTTCGTTTGATATTAAATATTCAATGTATTCCATTTTTATAAAGTATCTTAATTCTTATCAAAACGATGTATTTTTAATAACCTTTGCTTCTATATCAAAATATGAGTTTTCATAAAAAGTGGACTTAACAACTTTTCTCACTAAGTCAACAATATACCTACATATAAAGAGATTAATAAAACATTTAAATACACACATATTTTTATATGTATTTTTTATATATTTATGTGGGCTCGTTATCACCCATTTGACATTAATATACTTATTAGACAAACAATGATAATGAAATCAAGGTCAAGGTTATTTATGTGGATTCGTTATCACCCACTTGACATTAATATACTTATTAGGCAAACAATGATGATGAAATCAAGATCAAGGTTATTTATGTGGATCCCTTATCATCTACTTAGCATTAATATACTTATTAGACAAACAATGATGATGAAATCAAGATCAAGGTTATTTTCCACATTTTAATTGAAACATATTATGAAATATAAGCCGGGTAATAAAAAAATGTATATATTTTTTTGTTAACAACATTGAATTCAAGGTTATTTTTTCACATTTTTAATTGAATCATATCATGAAATATAAATAGATTACTAAAATATATATTTATATATATATGTTCTCTATCAGCAGTTTATTATTAATATATTAGGCAAGCAATGATGAAGTCAAGGTTATTCCTATAATTAACTCAAAATATTTTTTTATAAAATATAATGAAAACAGTTATGATTCTTTTATATATATATATAAATTAATATATTATAATTATCTATTTCATTTATATCTCAACCGCGAACTAAGGAACATATCTTGATTTTCATAATAGAAACTTAAAATGAAATATAATTTTATTATATTATTAACATTTATTTGTTTTATCCAAGTATTCTCATCTACAATACCTATTTAAGTCAAAATGAATTTGAAAATACAGAGTTTTCTCTAAAACTACCTAATAATGATACTATAAAAATAAAACTGNTTGTTTGGCTAGATCTCAACAAATACCTTCAAATATTTCATCATTTAAATTTTCTCATAACCAACATGTTAAAATAGAAACTGTTGGCGGTATGATTGTAATAGTTGGTATAGTTTATGAAGGTGATCAAAAAGATGTAAACTTAAATAGTTTTAAACCGACATGCATTTTTAGCGAAATTGATGTGTTAGCTAGGCGGGATGCTGAAGAAGATATAATTTCATCAAATAAGCGGAAACTCATTAAAAAGGATGTTCAAAATTTAGTTAAAGATAATACTATCGATGATAACACTAACGATAAAAAAAATAATTTAAATGATAAATGTAAAGAGATATAGGTGATATATATAAAGTATATATATATATATAACATATATATATATATATATATATATATATATATAAATTAATATATTATAATTATCTATTTCATTTATATCTCAACCGCGAACTAAGGAACATATCTTGATTTTCATAATAGAAACTTAAAATGAAATATAATTTTATTATATTATTAACATTTATTTGTTTTATCCAAGTATTCTCATCTACAATACCTATTTAAGTCAAAATGAATTTGAAAATACAGAGTTTTCTCTAAAACTACCTAATAATGATACTATAAAAATAAAACTGAACTTTAAACTAATGAAATCGACTCAAAGTGAGCAAAATGGACTAAAAGAAGATGTAAATAAACATCTATTCCTGAAACATCAGAAGCGCCTACATCTAATCCGAAAAAGTATTTCTCAACACAGGAAGCCATAGAAGCATTTAGGCAAGATCTAATACAAAAAGAGANTGTAAAGAGATATAGGTGATATATATAAAGTATATATATATATATAACATATATATATATATATATATATATATATATATAAATTAATATATTATAATTATCTATTTCATTTATATCTCAACCGCGAACTAAGGAACATATCTTGATTTTCATAATAGAAACTTAAAATGAAATATAATTTTATTATATTATTAACATTTATTTGTTTTATCCAAGTATTCTCATCTACAATACCTATTTAAGTCAAAATGAATTTGAAAATACAGAGTTTTCTCTAAAACTACCTAATAATGATACTATAAAAATAAAACTGAACTTTAAACTAATGAAATCGACTCAAAGTGAGCAAAATGGACTAAAAGAAGATGTAAATAAACATCTATTCCTGAAACATCAGAAGCGCCTACATCTAATCCGAAAAAGTATTTCTCAACACAGGAAGCCATAGAAGCATTTAGGCAAGATCTAATACAAAAAGAGAAAAATATTTCGGGAATAATTGAGAGCTCACAACCCTTTTATAGACATTTTCAGCTTCAATATGAAGATAATATTATGCTACGAATTCGCTGTACATATGATAGTGATTTCCTTCAACGTAAACTGAATATTTCTTGTTTTGAGTATCGCCAGGTTGCATTCGAGAAAATTCGAAGTAACGGTGAAATTGAAATTGTTACTGGAGATGATACCACACGACGCTCAGATGTCACATTAATTGATATTAAAAGTTATAAACATGATATGGATATGGAAATTTCTTAACTTTTAATACTATAATATGGATNCTAAAAGAAGATGTAAATAAACATCTATTCCTGAAACGACATCAGAAGCGCCTACATCTAATCCGAAAAAGTATTTCACAACACAG
>NW_016162075.1:42209-42613 GCF_001687245.7 Rhagoletis zephyria | reverse complement strand
GTTCAGGGAGTCTATTTTAATAAGATATGTATTGCTAAAGAAGTCAGCATATCAACATATGATCCACAAGTAACAACGTTTCTTATTCAACCTCCTTTTGAAGAATCTAAGTTAACGATACGGGATAAATCAAATAACAACTGGTTATATCATAATCATCATGGATTAAAATGGGAAGATGGTGATTCGACTTTAATGGCTGTTATTGAATATATCCATTCATTAATGAAAAGAAAAAATTATATATTCTATGCTAAAGGATTGGAGAAAATCAGATGGATTCAACGTTTATTCGGATACGATATTATTTTATATAATTTAGATGATTTAAATTGTCCAAATTTAAAGAATTTATATATTAAAAATATAAATATAAATACTTGTAAATATCATGAAAATTCTAT
>NW_016162075.1:31005-35107 GCF_001687245.7 Rhagoletis zephyria | reverse complement strand
TTGGGGGACATCAGAATTCGTTTTAGAGGTATGGTTCCTTCGGCAAAGTTTCTTATTTTGATCCCTAGAATATGATTTTCACAGAGCAATGGGCGATTTTTTTGCCTCCCCACAAATCGACCCGGCCTACTATAAATATATCCCACCAGACAATTTTTGTTGCTGGAAATAAGAAAACATGTCGCACACAGCAACAAATTTATTGCCGGAAACATCGCCATCGTATCTGTTATCGTATTTCTTATTACCAGTCGCTCTAAAACGTCCGGCGCACGCAACTCGCCTGGGCGAGTCGTTTTCTTATTACTTGAATGAGTCGTTTCATTATTTCTACAGCCGATATTTGAATAATAATTTCATGCAACAATTTTATTCTTTTTAATATTTCATTTGTTTTTGAACAAAAACTTATAATTTGTAAACGAAATTAACCATTTTCGTCGCTATGGAGCTTCCTATTTTTTGAACCCTTTCTTGGGCATAAATTATATGTTTTTGAGAATCCTGTTGACGCGAAGTTCGTCAGTTTGGGAATTTTCGAAAACGTATTCCTAAAATTACATAAAAGAAGAAATGTCGCCAAATTTCTCATTGATGATTGTTGCCTATTTCTCATGTTTTGTATGGTGGGAAGTGACAAATCCATTCAAGCGAACTCGACGTGTCCTGAGTAGCGCTTGAAAATAAATTTTAAGGGGATTGTTTTGGTCTGGGGTGGTTATGCCCATTTGTTGACGATGTTTACTTATACAAACTGCAACTTTATGATCATCTTCAAAGCCTCCACCGCCTTTCCTACCCTCAACTACTAACGCAGTAACTCAACCCCTTCCGCCGGTACTCCAATCTGATACAAGGAAACTAGTTGTGGTTCCGCCAAAGAAGTCAATCTTTGTCTCTAGATTTTCGACAGACACTACCGAAGACGATGTAAGGCTTTATATCGCATCAAAACTTACAACTGTCGACTTAAGCATCAGAAAATTTAATTTTAAATATGAAAGAAATATTGTTTCATTTAAAATTGACGTAAATTTAGATAATTTTAATGCGCTGCTTACTAGTTCTTTTTGGCCCCCGGGAGCTTTCGTTCGTGAATTCGAATATAGGCCCAAAAAAGGAAATAACTTAGCTAATATTCCCCGTCATACCGCTGAATCAAAAAACTAATTATTAAACCTGCTTTAAGTATTTATTACCAAAATGTAAGAGGCTTAAATACTAAATTAACGAACTTATACTTTAAAGGCCTTGAATGTAATTATAATATTCTTTCTTTTACTGAAACTTAGCTGAAACCTCACATTTTCAATTCAGAGATTCTTCCAAATAATTATCATATCTATAGACAAGATAGGGAGGACAGAATCGGCGTTGGCGTACTCTTCGCTGTAGACTCTTCAATACCATCTGAAGAAGTTGGTCTTTCACACATTGATTCAGTAGAATTCAAATGCATTCGTGTACAGGCTGGAAAAGGGTTTATTTACTTAGCTCTATGCTATATCCCTCCCCGATCTGACATATTGGTGTATTCACGACTCATCTCTTTACTGAAATCAGTTAATTTACTGACTAAACGCTGTGATTCAATGACTGTTGGGTTATTTTAAAATACCAAGCAATACATGGAACATCATTGACAATGATATTGTACCTTTCACGTCTAGTGCGTGCAACAACGTATTTTTAGAGGAGATGGCTGAACTCTGCCTAACTCAGGTTAATGTACTTCACAATAAGTTTGGTAAAGTATTAGATCTTGTTTATGTTGATGATGCATCTAAGTCCGTTGTAAATAAGCGTGGCCCACTAATTTGCACGAAGATGTCTACCAACCTGCTATGGAGGTATCTTACGAATTTATAAGTGATGGTCAAAATTGCGGTACCAAGCATACGAACCAAATATTTGCTTTCGAAAGCCAACTTTAAAAAGCTTAACAAATAACTGTTTAAATTGTCGTGGCCTGCATATAAAGAAAATATTGAACAAAGCGTTGCACTTTTTAACTTTACTTTACATAAATTATTTGAAGATCATGTGCCCAAACGCATGTGTGTTACTGAAGAACAAACACAGTTATGGTTCACTAAAGAACTGAGAAATTTGAAAAACAGAAAGTCGCGTTATCTTAGATTACACAAAAAAACCGGTTTACACTCATACTATGTAAAATACTCACTTTTGCGTCATAAGTTTTTTCAATTAAACAAAAAGTGTTATAAAGCTTACTTGTGTAAAATCAAACGGCGTATAATATATAACCCCAAATCATTTTATGACTTCGTAAACTCCAAGCGAAATGTACGTGGGTTTCCTTCCGCCATGAAGTATCAAAATACCGTCTCTAGTGATAATCAAACAATTTCTAACATGTTCGCTCAGTTTTTTAAATCCAATTATTCCATTAACTCACATGCTAACATTGACTATCCTTTTAAACTATGTCCAATGAACTCAATAAATATCCCAGTAATATCTCCCGATGATGTAGTAGTTTATCTGAAATCCTTAAAGCAGTCCTTCAGTTATGGTCCTGACCAGATCCCTACTTGTATTCTTATAAATTGTTCTGATTATCTCTATGAGCCGTTAACAGCGTTATTTAATTTATCTCTTAAAGAGGGCGTTTTTCCAACTATATGGAAGGAATCGTTCATAACCCCGTTACATAAAAGCGGTAGCAGATCTTCAGTGGAGAACTACCGGGGAATAGCTAAGCTTTCTGCAATTCCTAAATTATTTGAAGCAATTATAACAAATCAGTTGACGCATTCCATCTCTTCTAGCATTTCATATAGTCAACATGGATTTTGCAAGGTCAAATCAACTTCTACAAATTTACTTGATTTAACATCCTATATCTCAAAAGTATTTAGTGAAAGCAAAACTGTTGATGTTATATATACNGCGTTATCTTAGATTACACAAAAAAAAGTTTACACTCATACTATGTTAAATACTCACTTTTGCGTCATAAGTTTTTTGAACTAAACAAAAAGTGTTATAAAGCTTACTTGTGTAAAATCAAACGGCGTATAATATATAACCCCAAATCATTTTATGACTTCGTAAACTCCAAGCGAAATGTACGTGGGTTTNTGTGTAAAATCAAACGGCGTATGATATATAACCCCAAATCATTTTATGACTTCGTAAACTCCAACCGAAATGTACGTGGTTTCCTTCCGCAATGAAGTATCAAAATACCGTCAAACAATTTCTAACATGTTCGCTCAGTTTTTTAAATCCAATTATTCCATTAACTCACATGCTAACATTGTCCAATAAATATCCCAGTAGTATCTCCCGATGATGTAGTGTTTTTTTTGAAATCCTTAAAGCAGTCCTTCAGTTATGGTCCCTACTTGTATTCTTGTAAATTGTTCTGATTATCTCTATGAGCCGTTAACAGCGTTATTNTAGGCCCGGTTCTATTCTTGCTTTTTATAAACGATATTTCCACAGATATACAATTTTCCAAAATTTTTATGTATGCAGATTATGTAAAGGTTTATAAATCGTACGTTTCAATTAAAGAAAGGTCTTTGCTACAATCAGACTTAGACAGCATGGCTTACTGGTGTCAAGTAAATCTTATGCCTCTAAATCTTAAGAAATGTAAAGTAATGAGCTTCTCTCGAAGAGCTGTTCATATCGCTTCTTATACAATAGGTAACCATAACCTGGAACAGGTATACAATTTTGTGGACCTTGGTATCACAATGGATCCTAAGCTTAATTTTAATCTTCATATTAATGTGACAGTCAACAAGGCTAAAGGTGTACTTGCNGTTTAAGTAACTTGTTTGTAGTTACAGTGAATATTAGTTGGCAACCCTAGCTTTAAGACAAGTAGCGATAACTCGTTGTAACTAGCGATTAAGACTCGTTGTAAAGGACACGCCATTTTAAAAAATAAAAGAGATTCATTCGATTTTTGCCAGCGAAGACTTCGGACGTTCTTTTTATTTTAATCACTTTGCCTTCTGCATATTTTAGTATCACAATGGATCCTAAGCTTAATTTTAATCTTCATATTAATGTGACAGTCAACAAGGCTAAAGGTGTACTTGCATTTGTGAAACGATGGTCAAAA
>NW_016162075.1:28468-30705 GCF_001687245.7 Rhagoletis zephyria | reverse complement strand
GAAATACGAAAACTGCGATATTTTAGTAACTACTGGAGATTATTCACTCAAAATTGATATTTACAATAAGTTTTAGGTGAAAAATAAGAATATTATAAATTTTCGGAAAATGAGCGTAGCCTCGCCCACTTATGGTTACATATGTATATCTTGGTAACCGCTGTACCAATTTCTTCCAAACTTGGCACAGTTGTTGGCATTCACACAACATACCAAATGGCCGAAAATTTTTAAAATCGGACAATAACCACGCCCACATCCTATATAACGGTAATTTAGAGAAATACAAAATCTTCGATAAATCAGTAAATATTGAAGCTAATTTATNTTTTATGACCATTATATCACTAAAACCCTGTTTACAACATTAGTTAGGCCAATTCTGGAATACGGTTCGGTGGTTTGGAATACATGGTGTCAAATTTACTCAGACAAGATAGGATCAATTCATAAACAATTACTACTTTTTGCTTTAAGAAATTTCCGTTGAGATTCTCAATATAACCTTCCACCTTATACGAGCCGATTAAAACTTATTAATCTTCCTACACTTTCCAGCCGCAGGCAAATGCTTGGTACAATTTTTATAGTTAAATTACTAACAGGCTCAATTTCAAGTCCGCTTCTTCTTGGCGAAGTTAACCCTAATGTTCCCTCCCGGATATCAAGACACTTTTGCCCCCTATTTCTGAAAGCTTGTAAAACTAATTTTGAATTGCACGACCCACTCCGTTGCTTATGCCAGGATTTTAACTCTCATTCCAGCACGTTTGATATATCAGATCCGCTTTTCTGCATTAAGAAATCCATACTGTCCTCCCTCAATAAATGAATCATTAAAATAAAGACATAAAATCGGCTGATGAATTTAGTTCTGTAGCTGAACAGTTTTAGATCTCGACACTTAACAAACTCCTGCCTATCTTGACTCGGCGCAAACAATTTTAAATACATACTGCTTCCGTACGTCATGCGGACTGCGCCCTTCGTGCGGATGGGCAGGAATGGAGGGTAAAAAAACTTGAGCACCGCAAACACTGCAAAACTAAAAAGACGTACCTAACAAAAGAAAGAGGTAGTTAACAAGGAGTATAAATACGAGCAACCAACAAAAATTATGCAGAACGAAAAATGACACTGAAGATGGCACAACGCCGAAACCGGTTTGTCTCCAAACCAAATTTGACAAGGGATGACGGAAATTCGTTCCATAATACATCATACACCCACCCTGTCGGAAACAACAACAACCNCGGAAACAACAACAACCAAAAAGGAATTATTTATGCAAGTCAGGCTTATTATTCCAAAACCAACTTATTATTGACTGTATACCAACGACGTTCACTGAGATCAACAACACAAACGCCAATATTTGGTTTAATAAAGCGTGTATTGCTGTGAATATTATACCAAAGTACGCACAAATGAAACCGAAATAAAAAACAGCAGCGAGTCAGAAAATTGTTAGGAGAGCCGAGAACAACTACATCCAATGTGAATTAAAAAACTTGCACGCCAAAAAGGAACATACAAATGCGGAGCTATTGGCCATCCACCTACAGTTAGCGGAGCATCTGCCAATCCAAATCTTAATGGAAATAATAGAGAAAATAAAAGCCGATAATAAAAAACTCATGAAGAAGGAGTATGACAGGTTGAACAAGAAACTCGATAGCCTGAGGACGAAACAAAGCAACAACAAAATCATGAAAAATGCAGAACAGAAATTCCACTCCCGATTTGTAAACTTGACGGAGGTTTACATCAATGAGCAAGAAGCAGAACTATTAAAAAAAGGCCTCAAACACAGCATTGAAAGTTACAACCGAAAGAGGGAACTTGAACAAACCATCGTGGATACTGAAGTTATTATATCACGGCTTCCAACTGAAGAACAGGAGCAAGCCAGACACATATGTCGGCACATAATTGAAAAAGACATAAAGACCAAGAAAACTAGGAAGCAGAAGAACGAAAACCAAACCATAAAAGGGCTCAAAGAAAAGCTAAGGGCAAACAATGTTATAACCACAAAAGCAGACAAAGGCAATACCACCGTATTAATTGATAAACAAGATTACATAGAGAAAACTGAAAAACTAATAACTGAAATCTTCTTCTTCTTCTTTTTTGGCGCTGTAACCGCCTAAGCGATTTTGGCCGAGTTCAGCAAAGCACGCCAGTCGTTTCTCCTCTGTGCCAACTGACGCCAATTAGAAACGCCAAGTGAAGCC
>NW_016162075.1:26831-28391 GCF_001687245.7 Rhagoletis zephyria | reverse complement strand
CCGTAAATCTTCCGCAAAATCTTTCTCTCAAACACCCCAAGAGCCGCCTCATCGGATGTTGTCATTGTCCATGCTTCTGCGCCATATACCAGCACGGGCATGATGAGTGACTTATAGAGCGTGAGTTCCGTACGTCGAGAGAGGACTTTACTCCTGAATAGCCTACTCAGTCCAAAGTAGCACTTGTTGGCAAGAGTGATTCTACGTTGGATTTCAATGCTGACATTATTATCGGTGTTAATGCTGGTTCCCAAGTAAACGAAATTCTCAGCTTTCTCGAAATTGTAACTGTCAACAGTGACGTGTGTGCCAAGGCGCGAATGTGCTGTTTCGTCGAGGCTCCGTGAACTATGGCCGCAATAAAAAAACGAGATTAAGCCGCGCACACGTAATCCATTTTGAAATGTAAAATTAGGCCGCTATCAAAGTATTAATTTGAAAATGTTCGGTTATTTGTACAATTGTTTTGTGATGGGACACAAGGGGCGGGGGTGTGGCCCCTAAAACGCCGCCCTTTTTAAAGAGCATAGTCCAAACTTCAAGGAAAGTCGCCATTCCTCTCTCTGACTCCTCTACAGACTCCAGGGAGCATATTTNTAGGGGATGCCAAATTCAGACATAGCAGCGTATAGACAACTCCTTTTAGTGCTGTCAAAGGCGGCTTTAAAGTCGACAAATAGGTGGTGAGTGTCGATCCTTTTCTCGCGGGTCTTTTCCAAGATTTGGCGTATTGTGAATACCTGGTCTATGGTGGATTTTCCAGGTCTAAAGCCATACTGATAAGGCCCAATCAGTTCATTGACGGTGCGCTTAAGTCTTTCGCACAGTACGCTCGATAAGACCTTGTAACCTATGCCTAGGAGGCTGATCCCGCGGTAGTTGGCGCGAATGGCGGGGTCACCTTTCTTGTGGATTGGGCACAGCACACTTAAATTCCAGTCGTCGGGCATGCGTTCATCTGACCATATTCTGCACAAGAGTTGATGCATGCACCTTATCAACTGCTCGCCGCCGCACTTGAATAGCTCAGCTGGCAGGCTGTCAGCTCCAGCAGCTTTGTTGTTTTTCAGCCGCGTTATTGCTATACGTACCTCGTCATAGTCAGGCGGTGGAACGTCGACTCCGTCGTCATCGACTGCGGCGACAGAGCTGGGTGCGTATCTTGGCTGCAAGAAGATAGTGGTACGAGTCGATGTTTGGGNGCGTACGTCTAAAACACTGGAAGCATGCCTTCCGTCTATCACAGCATGATCGATTTGGTTTCTCGTTTTTCGATCCGGAGACAGCCACGTAGCTTGATGGATCTTTTTATGCTTGAACCTAGTACTGCATACTACCATGTTTCGGGCCCCGGCGAAGTCGATCAGCCTCAATCCGTTGTCGGACGTTTCGTCGTGGAGGCTGAATTTTCCGACGGTGGTTCCAAAGATCCCTTCTTTGCCCACCCTGGCATTGAAGTCGCCAAGCACGATTTTGATATCATGACGGGGGCAGAGCTCGTATGTGCGCTCCAAGCGCTCATAGAAGAGATCCTTGGATGTCTCATCCTTCTCTTCCGTC
>NW_016162075.1:24984-26177 GCF_001687245.7 Rhagoletis zephyria | reverse complement strand
TGCATACCCAGCGCAACGACTATACCCCATTGCACTCCACGCAACGACTATATCCCATTGCACTCCAATAACTGAAATAGGGTGTAATAAATTGAGAAAAGATCCCACTGAAGAATACCAAGCAGCAATAAAGAATACCAATAAAGAAAAGCACAGCCATAATAAAGGATAATCTGCCATATAGACTAACACTTATGAACCCGAGTGTCCCTCCGTTGATTGCCTTGCCGAAGACACACAAACCAGGCACCCCGATGAGACCTATCATTAATTACAAGTCTGCTCCCGGATACAGACTCTCCAAGCACCTTAAGACGCTGCTGAAGGATAACCTGGATCTACGCAATAAATATACTATTACAAATACAACGGAACTAATCGAGAAGATGAAATCGTTGAAGATCAACGAAAACACTAAATTCGTATCATTCGACTTCAAGGACCTTTAACCATCGATACCAACAATATAAACCATAAAGACCGTACAAGAAATACTGATGGGAAATATGAAAAGAGAGGCTGTCACGGAAATAATAAACGCGTTGAAGGTTACATTAAAACAAAACTACTTCCGGATCAACAATAAGATATATAAACAGACTAACGGGTTAGGAATGGGCAATCCGACATCAGCAATACTCATGGAGGTATTCATGCAATCACTGGAGGAGAAATACATGAAAAACCTATCGACCAACCTAGGAGTAAAATTCTACGCGAGATATGTCGATAACGTAATATGTCTAATAGACGGAAACAAAGAGAAACAGATACTATACTATCTCAACAAACAACACCAGAATATAAAATTCACCATGGAGACGGAAGAGGAAAGAAAGAGTAACTATCTGGATTTAACAATTAAAATAAACGATACCACGAACAAGATAGAGTTCGAAATATACAGAAAACCAACAGCCACAGACACAATTATACACAATAGNAGAAAACCAACATCCACAGACACAATTATACACAATAGCTCAAACCACCCACAGCAACACAAAAATGCAGCATTTAGACAACTAATAACGAGGCTTGACAGGACCCCTCTTACAGAAGAAGACTACAAGAAGGAACTGGATACAATATATGCCATTGCGGAAAATAACGGATATAGGAGAGGCCTGGTGGAGAAGTTAAGAAAGGACACAAAATCGAAAAAGACTAGCAAAGAGGAAAACAATAAAAAA
>NW_016162075.1:7407-24652 GCF_001687245.7 Rhagoletis zephyria | reverse complement strand
ACTACTGTACGAGAAGAAAAATGACAACAACAAAATATTAAGGACAGACATGGAAGGGAATACACCAACTGCAAAAACAAAGAGGGTAAAAATCACGGACTGTCGTCAAAAACGAGTCAAAACAATTCATCTACCTATTGAGCACCGCAAACACTGCAAAACTAATAAATAATATAAAAAAAAACTTTTTAATATACAACGCTTTTATAAATGGACTAAAAAGTAGAAAATAATATTTCTCAGTCCCATAGAATTTGTTTTGATAAATTTTGATTTTGAAATTTTAGCAAAAGTCGTTATAACCAATTTATGAGATTGAAAATGAAAAGCGTGGGGCGCATATAATAGTCACCTGAATTGATACGAAGGGCAATATATGTTCATATGTATGTGGATATATGAATAACGACCGCTTAAAATCGATCTCAAATTTGTACTTTCGCTGAAGAAATTTTAGGTCTATGTTATGTAGTTTGCCTATTGTCAATTAAATATAATGCTTTGTATTGCATGCGCCCCACGCTTTTCATTTTCAATCTCATAAATTGGTTATAACGACTTTTGCTAAAATTTCAAAATCAAAATTTATCAAAACAAATTCTATGGGACTGAGAAATATTATTTTCTACTTTTTAGTCCATTTATAAAAGCGTTGTATATTAAAAATTTTTTTTTTTATATTATTTATTTTCTACTGTTTTGTCTTGTCTGTATAAAATTTTGCGATAGATATTAAAATAATTCAACGATATTAATAGGAAGGTGCACACACATGCATTTACATATGTATGTACATACAAACGAGCACCAATTAATTTTATTTAAAGAAATGGCGTGTCGTCTATTTCCGCTGTAGCGAACGTAGTACATAGGGCGACATCTAGATGTCATCTACCTCGCCCTATTCACTACAGATGTCGCCCTATGCACTATGCTTTTTTATTGGAACTTTTCAAAGCAAAGGTTTTATGGTGTCGGACACACAACATTGAAAGTTTCTGGATCCACAACATTGAAAGTTTCTGGACACACAACATTGCAAGTTGATAAAAGCGTTGTAAAAAGACGTACCTAACAAAAGAAAGAGGTAGTTAACAAGGAGTATAAATACGCCGAAACCGGTTTGTCTCCAAACCAAATTTGACAAGGGATGACGGAAATTCGTTCCAAAATACATCATACACCCACCCTGTCGGAAACAACAACAACCAAAAAGGAAAGGGTAAAAACCTTTGGGATCATTATTATTATTATTTGTTTTTTTATTTTTCGGTCTTATATAACAATTTTTATATATAACAATTTTTATTGAGCTCGATGCCGATTTTTAAATGAAAATTTATTGTGGAAAAGCAACAATAATTTGAAAAAATGGTAGAAGTGATAGCTATTTCGGAAATCACCACATTTCCTCATCAGACTTCTTTCAGTAGGATTCGAACCGACGATCCCACTGACTCAGCCAGTTGCCTATGCACCGTGCTAAGTACGCCTTGTAAATTATCGTTTGCTTTTTTCCACTATTTTCATTTTTGTTATGCCAACACAATCAAGCGCAGCTATTCCGCTGCAATTCACTTGATCATGTGGTTGTTGGTATTGTTGGTTTTTGCTAATAATTCTTTTTTTTAGAATGCTTAGCTTTTAGGTGCGCTCGTCCTTAAGTTATTTGTTTTTGTTATTTTTCGGCCTTATAACAATTATATTCAACAATTTGTATTGACGTCGAGGCCGTTTTTTAAATGAAAATTTATTGTGGAAAAGCAACAATAATTTGAAAAAATGGTAGAAGTGATAGCTATTTCGGAAATCACCACATTTCCTCATCAGACTTCTTTCAGTAGGATTCGAACCGACGATTGCACTAGAGGTGTCAAACTATCGATAGTCACACCATCGATAGTTTTGATAGTTTTCAGAAAAACTATCAATATTCTCGATAGTCTCGGAAAAAAACAAAACTATCGATAGCACTATCGATAGCGCTAAATCAGTTAGGTTGCTTTGTTTTTACAGGATCATAGTGAAATATATATTATCTTATAAAAGATATAATCATTCAAAATTAAGTAACTGCTTAGCCAAAATACTTCTCTTTTTAGAAAGTTCAAAAACAAACACAAGTTATACAAACAAAACAGGATTTACGATTAACATACATATGTATGTATTTTGGCCTAAATGCGTGCATATTTGAATATGACTTCGGCATCACACTAAAAAACAAAATTTTTAATTCAAATTAAAAAAATCAGGTATTAGGTACCAACAATAGTTCGATAGTCGTACTAAACTATCGATATTTTTGATAGTATAAGAAAAAACTATCAATGAGTATTGATAGTCTAAAAAAATTGAAACTATCGATACTATCTATAGTGCCATCGATAGTTTGCCAACTCTAGATCCCACTGACTCAGCCAGTTGCCTATGCACCGTGCTAAGTACGCCTTGTAAATTATCGTTTGCTTTTTTCCNCCATCGATAGTTTGCCAACTCACGATCCCACTGACTCAGCCAGTTGCCTATGCACCGTGCTAAGTACGCCTTGTAAATTATCGTTTGCTTATTTCCACTATTTTCATTTTTGTTATGTCAACACAATCAAGCGCAGCTATTCCGCTGCAATTCACTTGATCATGTGGTTGTTGGTATTGTTGGTTTTTGCTAATAATTCTTTTTTTTAGAATGCTTAGCTTTTAGGTGCGCTCGTCCTTAAGTTATTTGTTTTTGTTATTTTTCGGCCTTATAACAATTATATTCAACAATTATTATTATTATATTATTAAGTATTAAGACTTTATTTTAAAGCTCCCTGGAAATTAAAAAGCCGATTTGAAAATTTTTAAAATGATTAGAAATTGATTGTTTTAGAATGTTTAACTCAAATATATATCTCCACTTTTCACTGAGTAAATATTTACTCACTATTCAGTTAAAAAGGAATAAGTAACAATATTGACTCAATAAAAATTGTAGTGATCTTTATATAATATTCGCAATGTTCATTTAAATTTTTTTTCGCATTTTTTTTTTATAAAAGTAGAGCAATGGGTTGTGCGCTGGGTTTGGGACCCGCCACGTAAAATCAGGCTCCAACGAAAAATAAAAACAAAGCCCCGGATGAGAAACCTCTTTTGATGACGACCACGGCAAACATTTAAAGGATTTGAGGGCATGCACCTGGAATGTCCGGACCCTTTATGGGGAAGGTGCCTCTACCCGGCTGATTGATCTCCTCGTAAGGACAAAAGCTGACTTCACCGCCATCCAAGAAATGTGTTGGGAGGGCAAGGCAAAAATGTCTGCCATGTAAAGGAGCGCAAATTCGGTGTTGGATTTGTGTTGGGAGAGAGACTCCGTCGTCGGGTACTGTCGTTCACCCCGGCGGACGAGCGTCTAGTCATAATCCGCATCAAAGCGAGATTCTTCAACATCTCGCTAATCTGCGCCCATGCCCGACGGAAGAGAAAGACGAGGCGTCCATGGATCTTTTCTATGAGCGCTTGGAGCTCATCACATACTGCCCCGTCATGATATCAGAATCGTGCTTCGCGAATTCAATGCTAGGGTGGGCAAGGAAGGGATATTTGGAACCACCGTCGGAAAATACAGCCTCCACCACGATCGACTTCGCCGGGGCCCGAAACATGGTAGTATCAAACTACGTGGCTGTCTCCAGATCGAAAAACCAAATCGATCATGTTGTGCGTCCAGTGCTTTAGACATCGACTCGGACCACTATCTTGTTGCAGCCAATATACGCACCCGCCTCTGTGCATCAATATATATGGCCAATAAATTCACTACTCGACTCTCACACCTGCTCTCAGAGAGCACTCTTCGACAATCCGACATATGAGAGCAGTGGAACCACATTTCCTGTTCATTAAGTACCGCCGCCGAAGAAGTAAAGAGATTTCAGCGCGACCGAAAGAACAACTGGTACAATGAGAAACTGCAGAAAAAAAATATGCCGCCTATAGAGCCACGCTGCGATCGGGCGCAACGCGAGCCATGAGGGACCGTTATAGGAAACTTAAGAAGGAAGCGAGATGTATTTGCCGCAATAAGAAGAGAGAGGCCGAAATACGTGAGTGCGAAGAGCTTGAGAAAATTCTACTAGAGGGTTAGGCGACTTACGGAAGGTTACAAGACCGTGGCCAACTCCTGTAAGAACCACAATAGCGACCTAGTCACCAATGTCCAGAATATACTTAAATTGTGGAGGGAACACTTTTCCACCCTCCTGCATGGCAACAACTCTGAAATTTGTGGAGAAGACGAACCCGAACCCCCGGTCGATGATGACGGAGTCGATGTTTCACCACTTGACTATGACGAGGTACGAATAGTAATAGCGCGCTCGAAAAACAACAAAGCTGCTGCAGGAGCTGACAGCCTTCAAGCTGAGCTATTCAAGTACGGCGGCGAGGAGTTGATAAGGTGCATACATCAACTCTTATGCAGAATATGGTCAGATGAACGCACAAGAAAGGCGACGCCGCCATTCGCGCAAACTACCGCGGGATCAGCCTTCTAAGCATAGGTTACAAGGTCTTATCGAGCTTATTGTGGGAAAGGTATAAGCCCACCGTCAACGAACTAATGGGGCGTGGTCAGCATGGCTTCAGACCTGGAAAATCCATCATAGGCCTAATATTCACAATACGCCAATTCTTGGAAAAGACTCGCGAGAAAAGGATCCACACTCACCACCTATTGTCGACTTCAAAGCCGCTTTCGATAGCACTAAAAGGAGTTGCCTATACGCCGCGGTGTCTGAACTTGGCATCGATTCGACTGTGTAAAATGACGTTGAGCAATACCACCAGCTCGGTCAGAATTGGGAAAGACCTATCCGACCCGTTTCCTACCAAACGTGGTTTCAGAAAGGGTTACTCCCTTTCATGCGATTTCTTTAATAAGATGTTGGAGAAGATAATAAGAGCTGCAGAATAGAACCACTCAGGCGTCACCGATAACATCGACGTCATCAGTAGCAAGAACCGCGAAGTCTGTTCTGCCTTTTCCAAGCTGGATAAGACGAAGTATCTCCGGTCATCATTTAAAAAAACAGTCGGCGCATTCGCGCCTTGACACCCATGTCACTGTTGANATCCGACCCGTTTCCTACCAAACGTGGTTTCAGAAAGGGTTACTCCCTTTCATGCGAATTCTTTAATAAGATGTTGGAGAAGATAATAAGAGCTGCAGAATAGAACCACTCAGGCGTCACCGATAACATCGACGTCATCAGTAGCAAGAACCGCGAAGTCTGTTCTGCCTTTTCCAAGCTGGATAAGGAAGCAAAGCGAATGGGTCTGGCGGTCAACGAGGATAAGACGAAGTATCTCCGGTCATCACTTAAAAAAACAGTCGGCGCATTCGCGCCTTGACACCCATGTCACTGTTGACAGTTATAATTTCGAAGCATGGGCAATGACAACATCCGATGAGGCGGCTCTTGGAGTATTCGAGAGAAAGATTTTGTGGAAGATATACGGGCCTTTACGCATTGGCGATGGCGGTATGGACATATTTTAGCGAATTAAAATACAGCGGCTCCGCTGGCTTGGCCATGTCTTTCGGATGGACTCCGATGCTCCAGCTCTGAACCGCTGGTGGTAGCAAAGGAAGAGGGAGGCCCCCACTGCGTTGGAAAGACTAAGTGGAGAAGGACTTTGCTTCACTTGGCATTTCCAATTGGCGTCAATTGGCACAGAAGAGAACCGACTGGCGTGCTTTGTTGAATTCGACCCAAATCGCTCGCAGATATTCTTTACAGCGGATATTCTAAATCTGGTCCTTGTTGCCGGAATTCAAGCAATGGCAAAGCTTTATGTTACATTTCCAGTGCCTTATCTTCTTTTAATTCCAAAAACTTTAACTCTTTTTCGCTTTTCTTAAAAACGAGTATTTCAGATATTGTAATTTCAGTTATGTTACATAAGAAAGGGTTTATGAAGTATGCAAACGTAGATGAAAATAATTTCAAATCGGCAAATCTTTTCTCAAAATCTGTTTTTAAATCATGTGCAATATTTTTTTCATAGCCATGGAAAATTACAAAATATTATTTTTTTGAGATCATGAATAGAAAAACGTAGTTTGGCTTCAAAACTGAAAATAATTTGCGACAAATCAAAAACATTTTTATTCTCTCCTTGTAGTGTTTCAAATGTTCCATTATCTTGGTAAAGAGCATTAAGTCAGAAAGCCAATTTTCATTCTCCAATTGCGGGTAACGTTCCGATTTCAATTTGCGTATGTCTATATAAAGAGAATAAAATAAAAAAACAACACAATGGAAAAGAATGTCCAGCAAAGAAATATGTATTTTAAAAAGTAAAAAGAGCCTAAATGTTCTAAGCAAAGAGAAAGTAAAAAGAACCGCATTTTGCCGCATTTGACTCACAGAGCCGCGTTTGCCCACCGTTGACATATATAGCTCTGATCCAGTACTCCATGAACTTACAGGATTTTACACGAACTTGCAGGAAGTTGCAGGAAAAATGTTCCCGTACTCCAAAATCCTGTAAATGAGGGCGACTTTTGGAGAGTTGTGTAGAGAATGAAGTTGCAAGATTTTACCCGAACTTGCAATCAAGCAATCACTGGTTGACATTTTTACAGGAAAAATGTTTTTTTTTGTTCCCGTACTTTTTGTTGTTACTCACTTTTTACTCTCACTTCAGAGAGTAATTTTGCTGTTTGACAGTTTTACAGGATTTAGGTATCATAGGTATAGTAGCCTTATATCTAGACCAAAGATAGTCCAAAACTATACAGCAATGTAAAACAGGTGAATTGTACTAAAAGTGGTGCGAATGTAATGCATAAGGTATGACTTTTGATCTAAAACTGGTTACAATGTCATGCAGTAGCGGACAACGGGTACAATTAACGACTTGCTGATATGTAGGCACTTAGTCAACAAATTTTCATGTGCGACGTTGGCATGCAGAGAGAGTATCCGCTTAGAAAATCTGAGAACCCAGGTGCGAATCGCAGCTGGCGCAAGTTTTATTTTTGTTTTTTTTCCCCCAAAACTGGTTACAAAGTAATGCAGAAGCGGACAATTGGTCCGAGCCTAGGACATTCAATGTTAAATGTGAATAGAATTTTACATGTTGTTGGATCAAACTTTGGACTAGTTACAATCACTCGCACTCTAGTTTGTGGTGTACTCTAAGTCTATTCCGAGATCCTACAGGGTTATGATTCACAGACACCAATACATGGAAAACCCGCGCATGTGCAAAACGTATAAGTACATTGCGCACAAAACTATCTCCCTTTGATTGCTGAATCCAAACACATTGCGCAGATAGGTTACAGCCAATATAGAAATATTAAATATACTATGTTTTTTTTGTACGCTACCGCAAAACTTTGGATCGCGTCAACCGATTCAAATAATTCTTTTTTTATCGGAAAGATGGTGCCTCAGGGGTCGTCCCGTAATTTGGTTTAGATCCGATCATAGGATCACGAAAAAAATAACGGTACTCCTAAATTTGTGAATGAGAATTGAATTGGGTTGTGTTTTTGCTTAAAAATTACTTGTGTAATGAAAAAATGGGCTCAACTTTCAAAAGTAATATAAAAGGATCAGTCCAGCGCCAGTCTTGACCTGGAGGCTGTGGCAGAGCCACACCCGCTAGACTTAAACGTAGAATACGTGATATTATTTATTTATTTATTTATTTCTTACGGCTCTTTTGAACCTAGATCACGACAATATTTAATTATAAGCTTAACCTAGTATAAAAAATGCAATATTAAGCCTAATAGGACTATTTGTAAGGGAATTCATTTATATACATACATTTAAAATTTCACGGGACAAAAGTAAATGGCATCAGGATCTTAGCAAGGATAGAGATAGAACACATTAGTTATATTGAAACAGTCTTACAATATGCAAATAATTTTCTTTTAAATTCAGTTATGTTTTTACATTGGGTAATACTATTAGGTAATTCATTAAAACATTTTAGACCCTTATAATAGAGCTTACTCTTATCAGACTCACATTTAAACATGGGTAAGTTAAAGTCGTTTTTTTACGGGTGTTTTTTTTATGTATATCATTGCCATACTTTATTCTACCTTTTAAATATTCTGGCAGGTTACCATCTATAATGTTTTTAACGAATTTCATATCGTAATAGAAGTGTTGTTGCTTAACACTTAACCAATTGAGGGCCGCCAACATGTCTCTGATTGGGGTGTCATAACGTTTTCTAAGAATTAATCTCATTGCTCGGTTCTGTTGCTTTTGCAATTTATAAATCTGGCTTTCATTAATATAGTTGGGCAATAACGAATTTACAGTACGTCGCATAAAGTATAACATCGTTGCTATTTTGCTTACAGTATAATCGACGTGATCATTAAAGTTTAACTTTTCGTCGATTTTTATACCCAAATATTTAAAGCCTTGCACTCTTTCTAATGTTTGCTGGTTTATATTTAGTTGGCCTAAATCATTATTATCTAGGCCTCTTCTAGATATAACCATATACTTGGTTTTGCTAATGTTTAATTTGAGTTTATTTAATCATTGCCAATTATATATTTCATTCTGATCGTTTTGAAGTTTTGAAACAATATCATGTACATTTTCCCCACTTATCATTATTAATGTATCATCGGCAAAGAGATTGATATCGCTATACTTAATTCCGTGTGAAATATCATTAATATAAATATTAAATAAAATAGGTGCTAACACTGAACCTTGTGGTAGCCCAATCATTACTTTTCTTTCGTCTGATACCGACGATCCAATCGCTGTTTTTCGCATACGATTCTTTATANTATGTATATCATGCCATACTTTATTCTACCTTTTAAATATTCTGGCAGGTTACCATCTATAATGTTTTTAACGAATTTCATATCGTAATAGAAGTGTTGTTGCTTAACACTTAACCAATTGAGGGCCGCCAACATGTCTCTGATTGGGGTGTCATAACGTTTTCTAAGAATTAATCTCATTGCTCGGTTCTGTTGCTTTTGCAATTTATAAATCTGGCTTTCATTAATATAGTTGGGCAATAATTTAGAAGGGGTTCTATTAAAGCTCTGTATACCATTATTTTATACTTTCTCTTTACGAATTTACAGTACGTCGCATAAAGTATAACATCGTTGCTATTTTGCTTACAGTATAATCGACGTGATCATTAAAGTTTAACTTTTCGTCGATTTTTATACCCAAATATTTAAAGCCTTGCACTCTTTCTAATGTTTGCTGGTTTATATTTAGTTGGCCTAAATCATTATTATCTAGGCCTCTTCTAGATATAACCATATACTTGGTTTTGCTAATGTTTAATTTGAGTTTATTTAATCATTGCCAATTATATATTTCATTCTGATCGTTTTGAAGTTTTGAAACAATATCATGTACATTTTCCCCACTTATCATTATTAATGTATCATCGGCAAAGAGATTGATATCGCTATACTTAATTCCGTGTGAAATATCATTAATATAAATATTAAATAAAATAGGTGCTAACACTGAACCTTGTGGTAGCCCAATCATTACTTTTCTTTCGTCTGATACCGACGATCCAATCGCTGTTTTTCGCATACGATTCTTTATAAAACTTTCAAACCAATTCAGTTCGATACCCTTTTTTCCTATATTGGACAACTTTCTCAATAGTAGGTCTTGATCTATTGTCTTAAAGGCACGTTTCAAATCTAAGAAAATAGCAATTATGTATTTGGTTTTGCTCAGTTCTTCTTTCCAGTGAGCAATTACCAAATTCAGGGCAGTTTCACATGAGTGCATCTTGCGAAATCCAGACTGTTGTGGTATTAATATGTCATTATATTCGAGGTATCGTACTAATTGGTTTTTTGCTACACATTCAAGTATTTTTTCATCATTTGGTAGTTTGTTTATTGGTCTCATCTCATCAGCATTAATTTGTATTTTTAGCCTTTTCTATTGAAATGACAGTGGATGTTTTCCAAGAAGTTGGAAAAGCACCTTTCTTTAAGCTCTCGTTGACTATCTGCATGTAGTAAATAAGTTACTGCATCTCTTATGACTCCTTCAGATAAAAGTATTCTGCCTCAAATTATATTTTTGAAAGAACCGCAATTTTAATTACTTCATCAGTTTCTATTTCTTGAAATTTAAAATTGTATGCGAAATTCGGAAGTATAGAAAATTCTTTATCGATAATTTCAATTTTTGAACAAATCTCTGTGATACTGTCTACAAAGTAGTCAATTAATGCTTGTGCAAATAATTTTCGGTTGTGTAAACATTGTCATGTAATACAACTTTATTTATGGTATCTGTTTCCTTTGACATAATAATAATAATAGATTGGCGCTTACACATATGTTAGTGTTTGGCCGAGCTTCTCCTCCGATTTGTGGCGTGCGCCTTGATGTTGTCAACAGTTTTACGCCGACTCTGAACGGCGATTGTATTTTTATGAGAAGCTGTTTTTCATGGCAGAAATATAGTCGGCGGTTTGCCATTGCCTGCCGAGGGATGACCGCTTTAAAAAAAAAAAAACTTTTTTCTATATTTTTGCGATGTTGCTTTGGCCAGGGTTTGAACCCAGGTGCTGCGGAGTGGAAGCGCGCACTGCTTACCACTACACCACAGCGGCCGACAACACTTATGCAATTTTTCATATGTTTCCACATTTCCTTACTATCTCCAATGTAAGTGGTTATCGTACGCTTCATCTATTTGACCTTTTTGACTTTCACTAAGCCTTTATATTTATGCTTAATACCATTGTAGTCGTTCCAATTCACTGTTTCTAAAGCATTTGTTCATGAGCTTAACACTTATTTCCTTCGTACACTTTAGAGAACTCATTGCATAAGACAAAATATCTGTTAAGAATTTGGCTTTTTCATCGACCTTCAACATAGAAAATTCACTATAATTGTACTGCCTTAAAATGTGAACTAGATTTTCACTGGAATAATTTTCCAACGATACTATAGCTTTTTTCGTTCTCATTTTGAAGGGTGTTTCTATTTTTACTTTAAAATATATTGTTTCATGCTCAGAGATCTGATGCATTGCCATTCTTTTGCAAGAAATATTGTTACTATTTGTAAATAGCAAGTCTATCATTGTTTCAGCATCTTCTGTTTTTCTGGTGTAGAAGTCTATTTTTTGTGACATTGAAAAAGATTGAAATAACTCTAGTAGCTGTTTGCTGTAGGTTGTTGTTTTAAATAGATTAATATTGAAACCTCCACTAATTACATTGTTCTCATCTGGGGTAGTAATTGACATCTTAGTTACCCGCGCATTTACTACATGCTTTTTTATTGGTGCATTCGCTCGACTTATGCTTGTAACCCAGGCATTTAAAACATCTCATAACATTTACTACGTTTATACGCACAGAATAATCGACTTAATTGAAAGCGCATTGACACCGTACACATTTCGCTCTAGTGTTTATACTTACGGCTTTATATCGGCAAAGTAACCGTCTTCAAAAGCAAACAAAATAAGCTGTTTTCATTTGACATTTTATAACTTAACATAATGGAAAGTGATAAAAATCTTGTTTTACTCAGCATTATAAAATCGTGGCAAAGAAAAGGAACGATTATTATTAATCAGCTTTTAAATACTGATGCGATCATTGGGAATTTCAGCGGAACAGCTGATCTCCAATTCGCTTTGAGTGAGAGCGGTGTTTATACACTCTTTCTAACTGTCTGGAGAAATAAACTACCGATTTGAAATNGCTTCGTTAAACATTCAATAATGCGGTCGTTACCTATTTTTTCAGTTAGTCCAACTACTTTGAAAATCGTTCTTATGGTTTCCTTTAATTTTTGATGCAATTGCTCACATGTGTCTTTATTTTTGCACTCCAGAATTATACCTCCTCTATTAATTTCTTTTACAGTCTTAACAAGGCCAGCGGTAGGTTCAATTACTTTTTTTAGCGCTTCCTTGGTTTCCTTTAGTTTTTTATTTTTGTTTATTGGTTTGATGACAATTTTATTTTCATTTATTTTGGCTGCCTGTGCATAAGACATTTGAACATCACTATTACTCTTATTTGGCCGCATATTTTGTACGTTTTCACCACATGTTTTGAGTTCACTAGAAATCTCATTTATAATATAATTTTTCATAGCATTAATTTTAACTCCAATGTTATGTTCCAAGAACGCGTTAAANTAACAATCAGCTTCACATCTGAAGCCTTCAGCTTCGATTGTTCACATTTATTAATCAAGTGCTAGTCTCAATAAATTTTGTTTTTGTATCTGATGCACGTTGCATTGGTTGCAGAACCATTTCAGATTAATGTTTTCAGATATAATTTAATTTCGTTTCGTTTGATGTTGCTGCATTTTAAACAAAAATTAGAGCCACACCCACCAGAGAATGTTATCATCTCATCTCATTGATGCAATTTAACAGTACATTCCTTGCATTCTACCGTCGGCGTTTCGCCACTAGGACTTTAGCAATATGCCCACACTCAACGTGTGGCAATAATATACACTAATTATAATAAATAAATTTTTAATAAAAAATACAAAACTTTCTGCTATGAGAAAATGCTACTGTAGCCTAGTTATAAATACAGAAGTGGTGGCAGCACTCCAGTTTCAGCCGATCAGCTGTTTCAGTTCCAGTTGTTTACGTCAGATGATTTGCATAGGGGAATCAAGTGCAAATAGTCTGGCATAGGATAGAAGCACAAAAAGAAAAACAATAACAGAGCAGTTATGGAGGTTAATCCTCTACTATGGATTTGGCGGCTCCAGTGCTCTTTTGCGGAGGTGTCCAATGCAATTCTGTTGCTAATTGTGTTCTTTGATTTCCATGTACCAGCAAATGGCAGCTTGGCTTACCCTTGCTAACACAGCTTTCGTAGTTGCAGCGACAATTCAGCCTGGAGGTTTGTTTGCTAGAATACCCCTTATTTGATGTCGCAGCTGTACCACTTCACTTCTGGAAAATAAGCTTTTACTTATTGTTTTAGCTATCACGATTATTTATGCAAAACGTTTCGAATAACAGTTAAAAATAAATATTAAAGGCACGAGTGAAATATTACACATCTGTTTCATTTACTTTCGTTCCCGTTTAAGATCACATTCAAGTTAAAAATGGTACATGAAATATTCGTTTTGATTGTATTGAAATCAATATGACTTGCAATTGAGTTTGATTATGAAATCAAGTGGCAACCCTCCTACATGCAGTTTAGAAATAAAGTTTCTTCAAAGCAATTTTGATCTATATTCATATTGAAGTAATTTATTTAACCCATTGCTTATATTGAATCTAACTTTGTTACAAGGCGGCAACCCTCTACAAACCACAACCTCTTACGTCCGCATAAATGTCAGGATATACATTTCAATTTTCTGCCTTTATTTAAGTCGAACTTGCTTTTTGAAACAGGTGGCAACCCTCGTAAATATAATTAAGAAATATAGCCTTTTCGATCGATACTTATAGTGTAATAATCAATTTAACTTAAAAATAATTTGAGTTAAATTTTTTACAGGGGACAACTCTTTTTGAAAAAAAAGAACAAGAAGTTATTGCACATCCGCAGGTCGAGCCCTTTCGTGAGAGTTTTCGTGAAGCTCTAAAAATTACAACTACAGCATTTGAGCATAGCCTCCATATCGAAACGTAAGGCGTAGTCTACGTCAAAATGTTAAAAAAAAGTTTTACCGCCCAATTGTGTGTTTTCTTGATACATTTTTGGTAAAGGTTAGTATTCTGTTCTCAGTCGTGAAATTTTTCCACCAACACATATTGGCTGCATTTCTTTATTCATTCTGAACGTTTGGAATAAACTTTTTTGTTTATTTATTCTTTAGAACGTTCCTGATGATATGTTGACGTATATTTCAAACGCATTCTGTTTATTCCGGCTGTGAAATGGGATTATCCGGAATGTATAAAGAAACGCAGCCATTGTTTTCATATGAAGTTCTGACACACCCAAAAGTGATGTATAAAATAAATAAATAAAAACAAATTTTTAATCAAATTGATTCGTGTAGTTCAGGGTCGTCTTTAGTAAATGTTTTGGAGGCTGTTTTAATATATCCTATATATTATATTTCTTAGCTTTTCTACATTATGAGAAGTTGAGAGAATGAAGTCAAATATTCTTTTTTGGTCAACTACGATGTTTCAATTAATTGTTTGCAATCATTAGTTTATTTTGCTTGAGGAGTCGCCCATATCGGCTGTACCGATTTTTTTGAAATTTCGGACACAGACTTTCCAAAGATGGTTATAGGCTAAAACAAAACCGGTATCTAAAGGAGATATGGAACCTCTTATACAAACCGAATTTTTCAAAGGGCATATCTCTGGAAGTATTTCTGGTAAAGTCCTGGATGTGGAGTCAATCTCAAGCTCATGGAAAAATATGGGTTTATTGGAAAATACGTCGTGGCACCCTCGAACTTGAAATAGAGGTAAATGAAATCAATCCCGAACCTATGAAAAATGGGGGTATATGAAAACGATCTCGAAGCCATAAGCTGAAAATGCGTCGCAGGCTCGCAGCTAGTCAAACTAATAAAAATGAGCCCTTCGTGGAATTAAGTTTTGCGATCGGCTTGGGTAAGGTTTAGCCACTTGACACCCCTTTGTTATCGCCGCTACTGAATTCTGTAAACTGTCAGTTTTCACACAATTTAAAAAGTACATGTGTATTTAAAAATGTCATGAAAATTGTGTTCCTAGCTTCATGTTGCCAACATGTTGTAAGCTTTTCCACAGCACAGTGGTCGGTCCAGAACAAAGTAGGGAAACTTAATTAAAAAAAAAAGTTATGACATTTGTTTTTTAATGAAGGCAAATCATGTTAAAATATATTGCTAAAAAATAATACAACTTTTTTTTCAGATAGCGAAATGTACTTCAGGGTGGCAACGCTCGAAACTTGTCGTTCCATTGTTGACAATTTGCCTGCCGTGTTTTCTTGTTATTTTCGTCAGACATTGAGCGCGTGTAAAAAATTTATTTCAACGACAATCAAAAAATTAGTATGGAATTTAACTTAAATGGTAACTATATTATGTGCAAAAAACAAGTCACAAAGTAAATGTGTTACGTTTCGGTGTAAGTAGCGTGTGTGTAATTTGCTTCTTTGTTGTGTGGTAATTCTTTAGTAATGTAAACTTTCAGAAAGAACAAGAAAAACAATTAAACAGGATTAACTTTCTTAACTATATGTTTGTCTTCGTGCGAGTATTCTACGTCCACTGAGTGTAGATTTGGCTGCATATAGCTGCCTAACCGTGTTTTATATAATTTTAAAGGTAACGCATCTCCTTCAGAAAATGAGACCTATGTCACTCGCAAAGATGTTTTTTTGTTCATACGAGATAAAAACATGTTAAAAGCACATACAATAACTGCACCTAAAGAACTGTTATCAAACTGTATTACAAAAACTATAAATATTCAGCTGCACTTGATACTAGTTGGTTGAATAAGGAAAATGGAACATTGACAAATACATAGTTTAGGAAGAGCCTGCCTGAAACTATACAAAAAAGCAAATAAGCAAATGGATGTATAGAATTGACAACAACAACCACGCTGTCGAGTTTAAATAGCGGCAAATCAGCTGCACTTGATAGTAGTTGGTTGAATAAGGAAAATGAATTAGCAACAAGAGTTTACGGGATGTACATAGCTCAGTGGTTAACGCTTCTGACTTTGAACATCGAATTCGCAGGTTCGAGCTTTTTCAATTTTTCCTAATAAACAATCGTGGTACAAAGCTCAATAAAAATATTAAAAATAGAAATATTGGAGTTGACAAGTGAAGATCAAATTGAGCAACATATACAAAACGTAGTAACTCAAATTCGAAAGAGATGGAAAAAAAGTTTACGTACTCTAGAGATTTTTTTAAAAAAGCAATCGCTGTGGCTCTCGAAATAAATAGAATTACGATCTCCTAGAGAAGTAGGCCAAGTAGGGCGACTGAAAAAAGTTTTTGACGAATGTTCAACAAAGGTAAAAGGAGAAAAGTGGCGGGTTTGCTGAATCGTTCCGCAGAAGAACTCAAATAAAATTACATAGCGAAGGAGGGCGTGTTAAGGCTAGTGTAATTAAAAAGGCAATAAATAGCTCACCTAAATCTATAAATGCAATGAATCAAACATCCATTTCTTTAGGTCCATACACGCCGTATTCTGCGGTAGAGGCTTTAGCATTAATTACCGATTTGGGGTTAACTAAGCACGAAGTACAAAATTCTTCAACAAAGTGCAAAAAAACATTAATTTATATCCAAGCTGCTAAAGCATTTTAAACGAAAAAAACAATGCTATCCTCCTGATTCATCTCTTTGTATTACTGAAAGTGCATCTGTAATACATTTACAGTCTTTGCTTGATTATACAATCAATCGCTTCTCAAAAGCAGAACCTGATGTATTTCAAAGTCTGAGTGAAGGAGAAAATAGTTTGTTGTGTTATTGGAAATGGGGCACCGAAATTGCGCATATGGAAACTGTGCAATTAGACATTATTTCGGTTTCAACCGAAACTGTGCATGTATGCTTTATTTCGGTTTTTGCCATATGCATTATTTCGGTTTTCAACCGAAACTGTGCATGTATGCATTACTTCGGGTTTTTCATATGCATTAGTTCAGGTTTCAACCGAAACTGCGCATGCATGCATTATTTCGGTTTTTGTTATATGCATTATTTCGGTTTTCAACCGAAACTGTGCATGTATGCATTACTTCGGGTTTTTCATATGCATTAGTTCAGGTTTCAACCGAAACTGCGCATGCATGCATTATTTCGGTTTTTGTTATATGCATTATTTCGGTTTTCAACCGAAACTGTGCATGTATGCATACCTTCGTCTTTCACATATGCATTATTTCGGTTTTCATCCGAAACTGTGCATGTATGCTTTATTTCGGTTTTTGCCATATGCATTATTTCGGTTTTGAACGGAAATTGTGCATGAATGCATTATTTCGGTTTTTGTTATATGCATTATTTCGCACAGAAAGGAGAGTTCTACTTAGTAAGGGTTATAATCCCTAAGCGTGGCCAAAGGCCGCGTACTCAGAAAGAAGTTCGTTTTCATGTATGCACTATTTCGGTTTTTGTCATATGCATTACTTCGGTTTTGAGTCGAAACTGTGCATGTATGCATTACTTCGGTTTTTGTCATATGCATTATTTCGGTTTTGAACCGAAACTGTGCATGA
>NW_016162075.1:377-7371 GCF_001687245.7 Rhagoletis zephyria | reverse complement strand
GTTTTCTAACGAAAGTGTGATATGGATAATTTCGTTTTTTCTAGTATGAATTATTTACTTGTACTTAGTAAGAGTTTTAATCCCTAAGCGTTTACTTAGTAAGGGTTATAATCCCTAAGCGCGGCCGAAGGCCGCCTACGCAGAAAGAAGTTCTGCCAAAAATACTTCCGGCCCCCTTTTCCGGCAACACAGAAAGGAGAATTCTACTTAGTAAGATGCATTACTTCGTTTTTCTCATATGCGTTATTTCTGTTTTCAAACGAAAGTGTGCATATATGCACTATTTCGGTTTTTTCATATGCATTATTTCGGGTTTCAACCGAAACTCTGCATATATGCATTATTTCGGTTTTTTCATATGCATTATTTCGGTTTTCAAACGAAAGAGTGCATATGCATAATTTCGGTTTTTCTAATATGCATTATTGCGGTTTTCAACCGAAACTGTGCATATATGCATTATTTCGGTTTTTTTCATATGCATTATTTCGNATTATTTCGGTTTTTTTCGTATGCATTATTTCAGTTTTTTTCATATGTATTATTTCGTATGCACAGTTTCCATATGCACAATTTCAGGGTGCCATTGGAAATGGGGATGTGATGGGAGTAGAGGATACTCATTATATAAGCAAGCCTTTTTGGAGAATGATGGTGTAAGTGACTCAAATATCTTAATGTCGTAAATCGTACCACTGGAAATAAAGAGACAAACAGATCAAAATAACATTTCCATATGGAAAAATTACAGAGCTTCAGCAACTCGATATTGCCATCCGATTCGCTTTGCCTTTGAAAAAGAAAGTGTTGACAAAAATTTTAGAAGAATTTGCTCCAATGGAGCTGCAAATAAACGAACTACAACATACAACTTTTTCCATTGGTAACAAAAATATATCTGTAAAGCATCTTCTGATGAAAACTATGGTTGAATTAGGTTTTTCTGTTCTTCACGCCCAAATACAATTTTTTGAAACTTGTCTACACGTATCATATAAGCTTAATATAAGATGTTGGCAGCAAGAGGTGATGCGGCAAAAATAGACGTAAATGAAAGAAAAATTATNATATGGAAAAATTACAGAGCTTCAGCAACTCGATATTGCCATCCGATTCGCTTTGCCTTTGAAAAAGAAAGTGTTGACAAAAATTTTAGAAGAATTTGCTCCAATGGAGCTGCAAATAAACGTTTGTTATAGCCATTTTAGTATTAGTTTGACAAATGTACCACAGGGTGATGGTATGAACGCTGTTTAAATTTTGAAGTTTTAAATGTTTAGTGTACAATAGTTTATTTTTCAAATGCAAGTTTATCAATGTTTTCTCAAAAGTGTTTAAAGTTCAGTATCATGTTAAAAATTGCTAATTGTCATAGATTCAATATAAAATTTGTTACTTGTTTTCTTGTGTGTACAAATGTTTTGTGTACATATTAACAAATTATATTATAACAATAACGTCCTTATGTTTGTTTCTTGTTGATCCTTTAATAAAGAAAACGCCCCAGAAGATGCCAAGGAGTTTGGCGAAACGTCGGGCAGCAAAGTGAAGAAAGTTTTTTCTTGCACATAAGCCAAATTGATCAAAATAGCCTAGTACAAACCAACAATAAAAACATAATTTTGAAACTGATCATTAACTCATCGTTATATGAAAGAAAAATTATATTACAAAATAAATTTAGGTCTGAAATGGGTTTACTCGTTGACATCCCGAAGCAAGGAGGTGGAAACACAAATGATGGAAACACAGCCAGAAATTTTTTAAGAACCAGAAAAAATCAGCAGAGGTCAGTGTTAATGATTTTTTGCTATACATATGTATATATATATATTATGAGTTATTCTATAACACACGAAATAAAGATGCATTACTTAGTTTGACCCTTATTTTGAATTGCGTTCTTTCCGATTTTCCAGAGTATTTTACGAATTAACTAATGGAATTCATATTGGAACTTATATTTATTGAAAATGTCTTAAAGCCAAAAGCAAAATCCTACTCAAATGAGAAATAAACGCAATAGGCTGTAACTACATTTATTGAAAAAATACATTTTATTACCCTACAAAAGCAGCTATAACTTAAAAACTAATAAATCTACAAGAAAAATGAGTACATTTTTGAAATTAGTGGCTCAAATTTGTTAAGAAACCATTGGCATAAGTGTTATTTGGTACTTTTAAAAGAAGTTGTTAATTTAGTTTTCCTAAATGCCGAAAATCGACCACTCTGCACAGCGTGGACAGCGTGAAAATGTGGTGGAATTCCACACTTATTTCACATAAAGAAGTTTTATATTATTATTAGATTTTTATCAAGTAAAAGCTCCCTTCGCCTTTTTGTGTCAATATTTATAAAACAAAAAGCTCTACAATTTCCACATGAGGGGAATTGATTTCAACATGAGTGGAACTGATTTTCATTTCATTTTCAATCTTGAAAATTTATCAAGAAAAGAGCTCTGTATTAAAATACCAACCTATGTATATCTATATCTATGAATGTCTATTTGTTTATTACCTTATAACTTTTGACCCAGACACGGAATCGCACAAAACCTTAGTAAGAGCTTATTGTAAGACTATGTTCAAAGTAAGACTATGTTCACCAATTTAAGCCTTCATTGTTACCCAATTTATCATACAAAAATTCAAATTATTAATTGCCAATTAATAATGAATTGATAAACAATTTGCGTCAGATTCTCTATGCAATCCTGCTAGGTATATTTAATTTTGACTTGGGGGTATGTTTATTGAACAACAAACAATCAGCTGTTTATTTCTGGTCCTCTTTTACAGCTAATATTCCATCAGGGATTGCAAATTGGGTTTAAAAATTGTACCTAATTTACGGGAAACTTTACCTAACAGTAGATAGATCTCTTCTTCTTCTTATTTGGTGCTGTAACCGCCTATACGACTTTGGCCGAGTTCA
Organism: Rhagoletis zephyria; assembly: GCF_001687245.7. Classification (NCBI taxonomy): domain Eukaryota; kingdom Metazoa; phylum Arthropoda; class Insecta; order Diptera; family Tephritidae; genus Rhagoletis; species Rhagoletis zephyria. The sequence goes on along the minus strand of NW_016162075.1, from coordinate 4,431 downwards.
GCAAAGCACGCCAGTTGTTTCTCTTCTGTGCCAACTGAGGCCAATTGGAACCGCCAAGTGAAGCCAAGTCCTTCTCCACTTAACCCTTCCACCACAGTGGGGGCCTTCCTCTTCCTCTGCTACCAACAGCGGGTTTCGAGTTGAATACTTTCAGAGCTGGAGCGTCGGTGTCCATTCGAACAACATGGCCAAGCTAGCGGAGCCGCTGTATTTTAATTCGCTGCACTATCTCCAAGTCGGTCGAAAGCTCATACAGCCCATCGTTCCATCGTCTGCAACAGCCGCCTCATCGGATGTTGTACTTGCCAATGCTTCTGCGCCATGTACCAGCACCGGCATGATGAGTGACTTATAGAGCGTGGTTTTCGGACGTCGAGAAAAGACTTTACTCCTGATTTGCCTACTCAGTCCAAAGTAGAACTTGTTGGGAAGGGTGATTCTGCGTTGGAATTCCATTCTGACATTATAATCGGTGTTAATGCTGGTTCCCAAGTAAACGAAATTCTCTACTTTTTCGAAATTGTAACTGTCAACAGTGATGTGGGTGCCAAGGCGCGAATGTGCTGACTATTTATTTGATGACAGGAGATACCTCGTCATGTCCTAGTTTACCACCAGACCCATTCGATTTGCTTCCTTATCCGACTTGGAAAGGGCAGAACAGACTTCGCGGTTTTTGATGCCGATGATATCCATGAACGAAAGACACAAGATCACGCGGGAAGGAAAGAACGAAAAAAGTTATTTTCTAGCTGCCGAAATCTCGACGCCATCTTTGTTGTAAGAAGTAAACAACGAAGAGAACGGAGAAAAGCGCGAAATTGTTGAACGCATGAAAAATCATTTTTATTATGCAAATTCTTCTATAAATCATGCCGTTGTGTTAAATTATTCTTTATCTTATGTGTACACACGTTGTCACAAGCGAAAATGAAGAAAATTGCAGTAAAAAGCCACCACCAAATTGTAAACAACGAAGAAATGTAAACAAACGGCTAATATCAAAATCGCTCAACTTTTTTCCTAAATGCGATTCTAACGGGCTAGTCTCCTGCCCGCGTGATCTTGTCTTTTTGGTTCATGGATGATATCGATGTCATCGGCATAAGCCAGCAATTGCACGCACTTGTAGTAAATTGTTCCTGTCGCAAGGCCCCATACATTGCTTGCCTTACCCCGTCCAACGCATTTCTTGGATGGCGGTGATGTCAGCTTCTGTCCTTACGAGGACATCAACCAGTCGGGCAGGGGCACCTTCCCCATCAAGGGTCCGGACATTACAGCTGCATGCTCTCAAATCATGGTCCTTTAAACGTTTGCCGTGGTCGTCATCATAAGTGGGGGTCTCATCCGAGGCTTTGCCTTGCTTCTTTGCTGTATAGATAGATGTACCTAAAAAGTAAATATGTATTTTTTATATAAAGAGGTACCTATAATTGTGTGTTTGTACCGATTTTACTTCCAAAGTAAATAAAGGTACGATTGTACCAACTTTTCCATCACTGTAGGCAACCCAGCTGCTGGTTTCGTATCGCTAATTGCGCAGCTGACGCGTGTGTGTAGACCAAACTCAATGCCGCAATTTAAAGCTTAATTGCCTCAGCTAATTCGCCTGTTTGAATATAGTCTAAGGTATATATGAATGAGTTTTAAATGGGGGCGTGGTACATAATATAGGCGTGGAATTTTTTATCAGTTATAACTTCGCAACCACAAGTCACATGACCCCTTTAATTCCTTTGGATATGCCTTTCGAATTTAAAAGACTTCAGTGTCCAGTTCGCTTAGCTTTTGCAATGACAATAAATAAGAATGCCTTAAAGTAAATCCCAAAACATTATCGAAAATAAAATGTATGATAATTGCATAGGAAAATTCATTTATGTTAATAGATGCTGTGAAAAAATATTTGAGTTATTATTCGTAAGAAATAAGATAGTTAAAATTTAGATGTCACAACACTTACACTTTTCCTGCACTTGAGTACATGGGCGTAGTAAGGTAGGGGCAGGGAGGGGCTCGATCCCCCTAACTTCCAATATTTTTGCCCATATATTCAAAAATAGTACCAGGAAATGCTAGCTCGATAATTCCCCCCCTTTCCCCCCTCCTAACTTTCAAGTTGTTTCCTATGTATATACTATATAAAAAATTATATCCTCAATTCTAACAAAATAATTAGTAGGTTGTTTTAAAAAGTGGATATGTGGATCATCCGGTTCTGTATCAAGTTATTCTCGCTAACTTCAAAGCACTTCCATTTAAGAAGGGTAAAAACCTGGCTGCAGTCGACAGTGAACGAAATGGATTGAACGGTAAATTAATAGATAAATTTATAGTTCAATTGTTTATTACTTTGTCTTTAGGTTTGTGTCTTCTAAGCGTACATCAAAAGTTTTTATCAGAGAACCAATCCAAGATTATTGATAAAATTATAGACCGGTTTGATGAACAGCGAAGACGTTTACTTCATAAGTAATTACAGTAGACGTCAGAAAACACATAGCGCACATAAAAATAGCATATTAGGGGCTGCTAATATATCTATTTTAAATTATAGTTAAATCATCAGTTAAACTTAACTACAGAAAACTAATTATTTTCTGTAGTTAAGTTTAACTAACGATTTAACAATACTTTGAAATAGATAAGTTAACAACACTTAATGAATCTTTCATTTATTAGACGGGGTGACAAAACAAAACAAATTAATATATTTAGCAGAAATTCATATACCAGCATAAAAAATCTGCATATTTAAAATTTTGAATACGCCCTCATATTTATACATACATATGTATATCATTTACGAGAAGATATTTCGGTATACGGAAAAGTTTATTTTTTTGAATACATAAGGGTTTAGTTGAGGTATTCGTCTTTGACCACTATGTTCTGTACATTTCCCAGTACTGCAAAACTTTCTAGTGGCCAGAAGTGATTTGTGTGATTACGGTATAAATCGCAGCTCACTACGTCCGGATATTTAAATCCATGAGTCCTCTGGGTAGCGAACAAACACCCGTTCGGAAGCGAGCTAAAATGGAAGGGCGTAAAACTCCGCGGGCGCTAGATTTGGGTCCCGACACGTTAAAACCCCGCCCAATGAAAAAAAAACACATGCGTCGGATTATGATTACGGCAAACGAAGGAAGAACTATGTTTTGACGGTATGAACTTGGAACATCCGAACCCGTAATCGGGAAGGAGTGTCTACCCGGCTAGTTGATGTCCTAGACAAAATAAAGGCAGATATCACCGCCATCAAAAAAATGCGATGGACGGACAAGGGAAGGTAAGCGTGGACCCTTGCGACGTGTACTAAAGTTGCCCGTAAAGGAGCGAAAATTCGGTGTTGGATTTGTAGTGAATGAGGCTCCGCCGACGTACTCGGTACTCTAGTGGACGAACGTCTAGCCACAATCCGCATCAAAGAAGGATTCTTCAACATCTCGCTCATATGTGCCAATGCCCCGATACAAGAGAGGGATACAAAGATCTGTTCTATGAGCGCTTAAAGGGTCAAATCAGCGCTGCCCCGGACACGTATAAAATTTGTGATTGGCGATTTCAATGCCAAGGTGGGCAGTGAATAGATGTTTGGCGCCACTTTCGGAAAATTCTGCCTCCCCGACGAAAAGTCCGATCACGGGCTGAAGCTGATCGACTTCGCCGGGCCCGAAATTTGGTAGTATGCAGTACTAGGTTCAAGCATAAAAAGATCCATGTTGTTGTTGTTGTAGCGGCTACAACAACCCCGCCCAGGTCGGTTGGTATCTCAGTCGTTGTCGTCAAGTTCCACTAACGGCAGCCCTAGGAAGCGTGCAGCTTCTGCGGGGTTGGTCCGCAGGGACAAGGCCGTTAGGGTTGTCGGGTTTTCCGGGCATGCCAAGAGATGTTTCGAGTCATGTGGGGTCTCTCCGCATGCCGGACTCTCATTTGGCCAATCCTCATTCAATCTACTCAGGTAGGAGTTTAACCTGCTGCAGTAGCCGGAGGGAAGTTGTGGTAGTGTCGTTCGCGTCTCCCGAGGCAGATGAAGCTCCGTCTCGTC
>NW_016162075.1:0-247 GCF_001687245.7 Rhagoletis zephyria | reverse complement strand
TGTCGGGTTTTCCGGGCATGCCAAGAGATGTTTCGAGTCATGTGGGGTCTCTCCGCATGCCGGACTCTCATTTGGCCAATCCTCATTCAATCTACTCAGGTAGGAGTTTAACCTGCTGCAGTAGCCGGAGGGAAGTTGTGGTAGTGTCGTTCGCGTCTCCCGAGGCAGATGAAGCTCCGTCTCGTCTGTGTCCGGAGACGGTATGCCTAGAACGGCATTCACAGGTCTACAGTCTACATAACTCGAG
>NW_016162074.1:43054-45884 GCF_001687245.7 Rhagoletis zephyria | reverse complement strand
AGGCCATCGACTTCCATGGCAATGATTCCTTTGGCGAAAGTGATTTCTATTTTAAAGTAAAAAGCACATATAAATATTTTACATGAAAATATGAATAAAATGGTACAATTAAATTATCTTGTTATAAACTAATGCATATTCAGTAAGTTTTTTATATGCTGTTGATAAAGTTAAGGGGACAAATATGGGGAAAAAACAACAAATATCTATTATTTTTGTTTCATTTAACTATGTAGTTGAAGTTGAGATATTGTATGCATATATAATGCATTTACTTTCATATATAATACTTTTGCAGTTATTATTTAATTTTTAAATGCATTTATTGTCGTTTTTATCAGTCTTCTTTACTTTATAAATATTTGATTACTTTGTTTTACATTAAACAAGCACTTTCGCTTGCTTTTTAGTCAAAATACAAACGATTGTTTTGGGTTTTCGTTCAGTTATGCAGAAAAGCGTGACCATATGCCACAAGCCACTGCTTTAATTCTCAAGTTCAATTGTTTTATTCTTTCAAGCTTCCGCCTGTGAGGGGCAATGTATTAAGTAAATATTTCTTGGAATTTTTTGGTTGTTGTATAGTATGCAATGCGGTTATTAAAAACACAACAACAAAAAAACTGTTTTGCTGCTAATTTGCCAGACATCGTATATAGCAGACTTTGGCCCATGAATATAAGCTGTGAATTCGGCGGCTTAGCTGATATAATGCTTCAATATAAGATTTAGTACTAATCACGTATAATACGTGCACGTATAAATGTATGTACNAGCAGACTTTGGCCCATGAATATAAGCTGTGAATTCGGCGGCTTAGCTGATATAATGCTTCAATATAAGATTTAGTACTAATCACGTATAATACGTGCACGTATGTACATATGTATGTAAATATATGCATGTCCATATGTATGTTATTTATGCAAGGTTATTTCTCAAAACCTTCAGATTCAATTCAATACTAAATCGAGTTTTTGCTTTAAACATTTTAGAGACCTTAGATTTTTTTTTTATATATTAGTTGAATTTGAATTGTCTATAGTAACTGTAAAATAAAGTTATAAAGCCGGAATTCCTATGTATAGAAAAATAATATCCCAATTTTTTTTATTTTAAAATAAAAAAATTATTTAAAGGTCCCCTCTTGGACTCCCCTACTAAAAGTGTTCAAAGTTTTCCATGTATTTTATATGTGAAAAAGTGATTTTGAAGCAAAAAAACCAAACCGACTTCAATTCTCATATAAAAGATTATCGTAAATGATCGGAATTAAACCAAATTAGTATGGTAAAAATAAAAATAAAAATTTCCAAAGAATTCATAACCTTATCCTTTTTGTGAAGTCAGTTAAAAATAAAATTTTTCATTGAAGTTGTATGTAATTATTGAAAATCAACATTTTTCGATCAAAAAATCCTGGTTCTCTTCAGGAGGCTTCCAATAATACCCAATTTTTTTTATTTAATATTTACATATTAATAGGGAAATCTCGAAAAACTAGCGTTTATACTTTTTTTCGTAAACGGTCTTGCGCATATTCTTCCACTAGAAATTCATGTTTATAAGGTAAAATGTGCAAAACGTCGTCAACAAAAATATAAAAAAAATATTAAAAATCTCTTGGTCAAAATTTGCACTTATTTTACTAAAATTTTATAAGCTTGTAACCGCATACCCAAAAAAATTATGGAAATTCTGATTAAAAAGCACAAAATTTTATTAAAGCATGAACCATTTTTTGTTTTTTAACCGACTTCCAAAAAGGAGGAGGTTATCAGTTCGTCGCATATTTTTTTGTTTTTATTTATTTTTTATTTATTTTTATGTATGTTACCGCATAACTTTGACCACGTCAACCGATTTCGATAACTCTTTTTTTCATCGGAAAGGTGTTACCTCAGGGGTGGTCTCATTTTAATTTTGTTTGGATCGAGAATTGAGAATTAGAGAATTGGGGCCCGCTAGTTACGGCTCTGAGCGCTGGTTTTTCACGTATGACGAAATTTTGACTTTACCTGTTTCTAAACACGTTTTCATTCTAACTTATACAGGGTGGATAGAGTGCAATTTAAAATTGTGTCTAATATTCACACACCCTTTTTAAACATTTATACAAATCGAACACCATATCCGCACCCAATAAAAACTATTCTTGAATCTCATACTTTTACGCTAGTAATAATGATTAATTATCAATTTCTATGCATATATACATGGATAGTTTTTAAATGCTTTTAATTAATTATACACATATTCATAAACTAGCAACAACAAGATGTTTCTCTATTTAAAAAATATTTTAATGATTACTCAACTAGTTCTGTTTTTTTCGTCAGCCATCTATCGTACATATTTATTGTTCAAGCATATTTGCTTTAATAGCTTCATAAGTTGGAAACAAATGTGTTTATAAATAACTAACACACTCACTCACTCACTCACTCACTTAATTGCTAGTTAATTGGAATTGCGCCTTAGAGCCGAGAAAACTATTACAAAAAAAAAAGCCAAAGAAAGCAAAAAGCAAAACACGACTTACAAATGCGCGCACACAAAACTGAATGCCACTCACTGATTAATTTACAAATTTATGGCTACGCGAGCAGAAATACAGTCGGTGTGAAATGGAGCCAAAGGAAAAAAACTAAGGCATTAAGAAATAATAATTACACTGGTCTACAAGGGTTTTGCGAATAAGACGGGACCTGGTGTTTCCGAACGGATTTTTCGTGCTGAACACGAATCTGGGGTCCAAAACTTCCCATCACGTCACGTTTTCGAGAAAAAAGGGGTTGAAACCCCTAAAAACAGCGTTTTTGGCCATTTT
>NW_016162074.1:32937-42908 GCF_001687245.7 Rhagoletis zephyria | reverse complement strand
AGTCGCTGATTACGAATCTGAAGTTAGATTTTAAAAATTCAAAATGGCGGATCCAATAAGGCTAAACCGTCTTTAATTTCTGATATATGCAAAATTTGTACCACGTCAGGGTTCAGCTCTATAATTTTTCGAAAATGGCCAAAAACGCTGTTTTTAGGGGTTTCAACCCCTTTTTTCTCGAAAACGTGACGTGATGGGACATTTTTGACCCCGGATTCGTGTTCAGCACGAAAAATCCGTTCAGAAACACCAGGTCCCGTCTTATTCGCAGAAAAAAAGTTGAAATTTGTAGACCAGTGTTATTAATAAATACTATGCTTAACAGTGGAAATATGTTTACGAAAACGTATGGCGGAACAGCCAGCGGGCACTTTTCTATTTAAACCGTACAAGCGCATGCCGACGGCGATGAAAGCGGCGCTGATAAGCAAGTGAAAAATAAGCGATTTAAAGACGCCACAAGTAACAGAAAAAAATAAAATAAATAAATAAATAAATAGCATAACGAAAACATTTATTTGCATTCAAATATTTCTAACAAATCATTTCCCTATTACTGCTTGGCATATTAAATCTGCATAATGACGTTCATTATTTGCGAGCTTGTGTTGGATGATCAAAAAAGTAAAAAAGCAAGGCAAAAAATGTTGAAAATATAATGAACGAAAATATTTCTAATTTTGAAAATGTTCGCTCAGCTTTTGTTGTTAGTCTACACTTAATTGTGCGCGCTTCATTTAATATAATATGCACATATGGGTGCCTACATATACATATGTACATTAGACAGTATCAAAAAATAAATAAGTTAAAAAAAAAGTTTTAATATTCCANAAAAGGGGTGTAAAGGAAACATGATTGCCTATTTATATAATGATATGCACATATGGGTGCCTACATATACATATGTACATTAGACAGTATCAAAAAATAAATAAGTTAAAAAAAAAGTTTTAATATTCCACACGCTTTTATAAATGGACTAAAAATTAGAAAATAATATTTCTCAGTCCCATAGAATTTGTTTTGATAATTTTTGAAATTTAAAATTTTAGCAAAAGTCATTATAAACAATTTATGAGATAGAAAATGAAAAACGTGGATCGCATTAGATTTAATTAACAATATTCAAACCACATAACATAGACCCAAAATTTCTACAGAGAAAGTACAAATTTGAGATTGATTTTAAGCGGTCGTTATTCACATATCCACATACTTAACATCCAAATTGGGTTTTTATAAGTTCTTTATTTGGTTTGTCCGATTGCTATAAACAATATACAGTTAGAAAGGTATAAAAGAAAGTCTATATACTTTATTCAGAAAAGATTGAGACAGGCATGTCAAACTAAAGTTATTATTTTTTTTCTGAAAAGGCACCCTGTACTCAATAGTAAGAAGCTTAAATATACACTTGCAAAGTTTATGATGACAATAGTTCTGTAGACACAAATGCAGCATTTCTTAATACAAAACCTTTACATTGGAGTATTATTTATAGAAATCGGACATCAAATAAAAAAGTTTTAAAAGTATCTTTTAGCTGTTTATACTGGGTTCCTGAAAAACTTGCTTAGTGAATAGTATTCACAGTGGCTTGCAACAAATTTAACTTTTTCTTTTCCATAAATCGTGATACTGTATGTACATTAGGATGCAACAAAAAAAAAAATTGCGAGTTTTCCTCCGAAATTTTAAAATCTATTATATTTTAAGGCTTCCACCAAAATTTTTCGGAAAAATATTAAGATTTACCGATTTATAATACTTAAAAATTTTCATTACTTTAATGCTGTTAAAAAAATGTTCCCCATTTTTACTCAGACCTTAATCACGTGAGTTAATTAAAAAAAATCTTCTTCAAAGTTACATAATTTTTATTTAAAAAAAAAAAAAAACTTAATTCTTGGAGACATTTTCAAATAGGTCCAACTCAAATAAATCTTAATATTTTTCCGAAACAATTTGGCTGAAGTCTGAAAACATACTAAATTGTATATTTCCGATGGAAAAACTGTATTCGTTTATTTTTTTTTATGGAGAGTGAGGCACCCTAATGTATATACATATCGTCGTTTAAAGTACAAAACCGCTACTGCTCGTAAATCAAGCATATAAGCGCGGATAATGACTAGGAAACTTTTTGCGCTGTGCTAAGTCACATTTTTTGAATTGACTTTCTGAATACGTAAATATGTATAGATGTTCATATTTTTATGCTTATCACCGACTGCGCTAATTTTAGATACTCGATGGTTATGACAAAGAAATTAAGTATTTATTTATTTGGTGGAGGGAACAGTTGGCAGGCATGAATGAACAGAAACTCAAGTAAACTACACCTTTCAAGTATACAAAAAACGTACGTATGTATGTATGTATGTACATGTGTAGACTTACTGAAATATTTGCTATAACTAAATACTTTTAAGCTTGTTCTTTGTATAATTAAGATTTATAAACAAGTATACCTATTGATGGCTTTGCTCTCTAGCGACACCACTGATGTCATTTCCATTCTGTTGTTATCATTAAATTGCGGTTAAATATAATTTTATTATACTTCTTACATACATACATATGTAAAGCTGAGGAAATCTCAGCTTTCCCATTCCCACATCAATTGAAAAAATATATAAATCCAGTACCCTCAGTCAATTAGAAGTGAATGTTTTGTAATTACGTACATATAATCTCAAATTCTCATAATAAACTGAGGCGATTGTGATTGTACAAAAATAGCCGCGAAATAAATAACACAAAATTGTGTACATTTCTGACGCTGCACAGTAGCGCGACCCATACAAATTAGCCGGACAAAATTATTTTATGAGTTTAAAATGTAGAATGCTTCAAAATGAGTAAATAATGGCGAGGAAGGGTCTATTGCGCACCACATGTGCGGTACAGGGTTAAAAGTGGTATTTTTGAGGTCTCTTCACTTAATTTGAAGCTGTCGGCTGTTGCTCTATATTAAAATTTCTTCATTCTGCTCTCCAAACAATTTTTGACACAATTTTGCGCTAATTGTATTTCCAAAAGAATGACTTTCTTTTAACATGGCTAACTTTTCACTCAAATAACAAACTAATTTATCTTTTTGGACAGCTTGCGGAACAGATTTCCAGACTTCGATAAACTCTATTCGGGGTACTGAAAGAATTTGTGTTTTCATTCTACCAAAATATTTTTTCAACAAAGCTTTAAGCAACTAACTTGATTAGTCCTATGGCCTTTCATGACTTAAAATGCACTGATGCGAACTCGTGGCAAGTCTAAGTAAGTCGGATATGTAAAGCAAGATACCTGAGGTAAACAATATAAAAAATACAGACCAGCGTCACCTTCTAGATTGTTCATTTTATATAGAAACATACCTTGATGTAGTATTACCAAAGGATATCAAAATTTAGTGTTCTCCTTTATCAAATGCATACTTCAACAAAAGTTAAAGAACACTTTGAAAGTATGTACTCAATAACCCGTAAAAGTTAACATGACTGCCGTTTCGAATATATTTATAATTTTAACTCTTCCACTTCTGCATGTAAGAAAAATGTCAAAATGAAAGTTAAAAAATAAAATTATCGCATTTTTTCGATCAGCGAACATCTGTTAACTTAAACCACATTGAATTATCTAAAACTTTTACAATGAATTTTGTCCGGCTAAATTGATCAAACACGCCACTGTGCGCTGTTAGGTGTCATTTTCGTTCAATTCAAATAAACGCAAAAGTGACACTTTTAGCTCAAGGCATTACCAGCGGCACAGCTAAACACAGTCATGTTGTCAGGCATGTTGAGCAAATTACATGTTTACATAATTTTTAATGGCATACAGTGATATGAATATGAGAGAGTTAATGTAACAAGTAAGGAGTTATAACTCCTTTCATAGGGAGTTCCTTTGGCTATAAAATGGTATTCATAAAATACTGAAGAAAAAATCGTAAATAAATTATTACTTAGTGTCATATGTTGTATTTGGGATACATTTTAAAGCCAAGTTCGTTATTTAACTTGCTAATTTAGAGAAAACATTGTATGCGAAAACGTGGTTATTTTTTCCTTTTGTGGGAGATTTTTATTAAAAAATTGCGATGATGTATATTCTGCAAAAACGACTTTGGCCATGTAGACCACTCGCTTTTGCTATATATACATATATATCGGTGACCGATCCATTAATATAGACCAAGCTCGGTGCAGCTATTTTTCTTGGTACAAACAGAGAATATTTATGGTGAACATTTTTGAAATCGGACTAAAATTACGCCCACTTCCCACATAACGGTAAATTTCCAAAATACTAAAACTCTGATATTTCAATAGTTAAATTACTTCAAGGTAATTATTACAACCAAGTTTACAACAATACCTTAACAAGAAATAAGATTATTATAGATTTTTAGGAAATGAGCGTGGCATCGCTAAGTAAGTTAATCTCGATAACCGCTTTATCGATTTCTACAAACTTGGTTCCTTTATTTTATTAAGAAAATTTAGCGGGGAAAGCCCCATATTTTCATGTAGTTTAGAAAAAGGGGGGAAAAACTATATTTAATACATCCGCTGGGTGTATAAAGTTCGGTTTCGACCAAAACTAATCATTACTTGAAGACTCCGTTTTTATGATCGAATAAAATCTTTTATGATCTAAAAAATTAAATTGAAAAAAAATATAAAAAATTACGATCAAAAATTTATCAAAAAAAATAAATAAAAAATCCAAACATAACAACTATGCTTGACCGAAAAAGTGAACATCAAATTTTGGCGGTGGTTTTAGCACAAACTACTTTTTAAATAAATGTTCCTCTATTTCGCACTATATGAGGTCGATCAATAAATTAAAATGCTTCGATCACTTACCTAAATAAGTTTTTTTTTTTAATATGCTGCAAACCATCCACTTGACTGTTTTAATGGGTGCCGCTGCCAATTTCACGCTCACTTTGTATAAGCATCGGCTTTTGTGGACCCTTGCTGCTGCACATTTTCCATATGCGCAGTTTTTGTGTTTTTTTTTTTTGTTGGTTTCGTTTTAAGCTACCAGTTTTTAAATTATGTACTGTTTTTTTTTTGAAATTACTTTGTTATTTAGTATCCTTTTGAGGTTACGACTACTAGATTAACGTATCCGCGCGTTAACTGTCAAAGGTCAAAAAATTTTACGTAATTGTTGCACAAACACATACAAATAGGCGATTATACAACCCATAGTTGACATACATAAATTTCGAGTATCTTATTACGCACTCTACTCGTACAAAGCTATACAAAAGCGCTACAGGCGCGTTATACTAGACCACATACACTTTTAGTGGCACTTACTTTGTTTTGCGCGCAACTCTTCTTCTTCATCATATGGCATAAACTACATATACATATATGTGTATGTAAGTAGTTATCCTTTAGAAGTGTACGAGTGCGGGCGCATGCGCTATGTGTGTGGGTGTGTAAGCGCTAACGTTATTCAATACTGCTGCTTGTTGCTATTTTTGTATGCGAAGGAGCCTCATGAATTTGGTTGTGACCTTTTCGAGGCTTAAGTATGTTTAGTATTTAAGTAGGTATGTATGTATGTATGTGCGCTTTTTGAACTTTTCGTTTTGTTTTTGTCTCTTCTTAGCTTGCTGATGTTAATTTATTTTTGGTTACACGACAGACGCCGCTAGCGTTGCGTAGCTGATTCCATTAGATAAGAGTAGATTGTTGCTTGTAAAGCGTGTTGTTTTTGTAGTGCTTGTTGTTTTTGTAGATATTGTTGTAGCTTATTATCCTTAATTAGTGTAACGAGCTGCAAATTAATACACTTTGCTTAATTAAAATTGACAATGGCGAATGCGGCGCAATAGTAGAGGTTGTGCAATTGAAATTATTATGTTTGTATTTATATAAGTAAATGGTGTTTTTTTTTTTTTTTTGTATGTATTCTTGCGCTTCTTCTTAGCCAATTAAGCCATTTTTGTCTGTAGTTAATGAAAGTACTTTATTTTCATATACATAAGCTAATTTTAATTTATTAGTATTTATGTGTTGGTTTTTTTTTACACATTTAACTTTCATCGACTCTGTGCATCACGAGCTATTTATGTTCACAACTGTTTCACATTTATTCGGTAATTATACAATTTATTCATTAATTATAATCGATTGTGATTAACATGCAAAAAAACTTACATAGGCTCCAATATTATTCACCAGCGCTTGCTTTTTGTGCGCGTTTTTATGTGGGCAAGTATGTTTTTTGCTTTTGCTTTTATTTGTACATATTTTAATTTTTTTAATTTTTAATTTTATTCACAATCGTTGCTATTGTATTTAAATAATAATTCGCACACTTGTTATTAATATTGAAGTGCGCTTAAATTGCCGTTTTATGCTGTTGCGTATTCACTAATGTTTTCATTTATTTTAATTTCCAGCCAATAATTGTCGGCTGAATTTCAACTCACGTTCTTCTTCTTCTTCACTCAAGTGTTGTTTGCTTTGTTTTGCATCTTTGCTGCATGCTTATTTCAAACTCAAATTCACATTAACGAACGTCACTCATACGCCCAGGCGTACCTGACGAACTTTAGCACTGCGGGTCACTGTTGCTATTTCTGATGAATAATTAAATAAATCTCTTTCAATTTTCTATCAAAGCACGCTGTTAATTTTCACATTTAACACTGTTTTCAAATCACTTCTTCCTCTAAATATTCCTCAACTTTTCGTTGACTTCGATCTAAAACAAAACTTTTTGAGTTTATTTCCTTTGTTTTGCTTGCCGCTTGCTGTTTTTTTTTGTTAAATTAATTCTTTTGGCTCTGGCGATAATACGGCTTGTGGTTCATTCTTTAAAATTTTTTCACAGTCACTTTCATTAATTGCGCGCATTGTTCGGCGCGGCTCTTACTTCATGGTTGGACGTTAGCCGGTCCGATATCAAAGGCGCTGGTTAAGCTGCAATTAAGATGACTAGATTAATTAATATATTTTTTTGCTTTATAAAAGCTGAACATACATATATATATGTACATTGAATGCTTTCTATTTGTGTTCTTGTTTTTTTTTGTTGCTACCACAAAGGCGACAGCTGCCATTACGTTTTCACTGAAAAAGCTGTCGATGCATTTTTTTTTGCCGCCACTTTAATTTTCGTTTTTAAAAATTGTTCAATAATTTTTACTTTTTTACTCTATTTTATTATGTAAATATGTATTTAATTAGGTACTTAATTTTTCAATTGTCCGCTGCAAATCGTAATGAACAGTTAACGCGTTGAGTGACAAATTTGAAAAACGTGCGAATGAGCGGCGGCAAATTCAACGTTGCTAATGAGTGTTGAGCGCAGAGTGTTTTGCTTGAGTTGGTGAGTCGTTTGTGCTGTCGTGCGTTGAGTGTTGTTGTTGAATGCGCGGCTGATATGTGGACGTTCAAAGTGGCGCGCACGCGTCAGTTCGGCACAAAAGTAAATAAAAACTGTCAGGCCTATCATCAATTGTAACTATGTAACTATGAATGCGTTGGAATTGCTGATAGCATTTCTCCCGAATTCGTGACGAGAGATTTTTTTCACGACGGCAGTTTACTCGGAATCTGTGATAGGCCTGTGTATTACTATTTTAGGCTTAAACCGTTTGAAGTAACCAATAGATAATTATTCACATCTACTTTCCTTCATAGGCATAAGTAAGTTAGATACAATTTGAGATATATTTGAGAAAATAGGGCCCAACAGTTGACACTATAGTATAGATCAGTGACTGGCATACTAACGCATTCAAACGATTCAATAAGTGGGAATGTGTGCGTTCAATGAACAGCTCAGCTGGCGCTCTTCGTATATGTATGTGTGAAACACGCTCAGTGAGCTATGGCCTGCCGACCACTCGTCTAGATACTCTAAAACTTCGTTTTAATGATCAAATTTTCTTCGAATTCGCAACATACATTAGTTAGGAAATAGGAAAGTTCGCCGTACATTCTTAAATTGGAAGTGTTTTTACAAGGCAATTTCGGAAAAAAGTATTTTTTTGCCGAACTTAGCGGTTGGCGTTCTTGTCTGGAAGGGAACAGTATGACCAAAAATTATTAAACTTTTGCTACGGAAGTATTTCGAACATTATAATAGAACTATTTAAAAAAAAATCCCAAAACAGCAACCCCTAGTCTCGCCCAAACAATTTTTTTTTCCGGAATTTCGGTGTACGGCGAACTTTTTTGTTTACTTTTGAGGTGGTATCCACGGTACATTAGGGTGCATCACAAAAAATTAGTTGCGAGTTTTCCACCGGAATTCTAAAATTTATTATATTTCAAGACGTTTGCCAAAATATTTTGAAAAACTATTAAAATTTACGTGAGCCAGACCAATTTGAAAATACCTATAAAAATCCCATTAATTTTAATGCGTTATGCAATTTTTAAAAATTTGTATGTAGATATTTTAAGCTTATTCTTTTCTATCATCTTCGTTGATGTTTACCTTAGTGAGCGTCTTGAACACTATCCCAAATTATGTAGTTTTATCAAACCATATGATTGCTCAATAAGTTACCATAGGCTGTACTGCCGCCACCTACATACATCCATCTAAGTAGTTCTGAGGCTCTGATCCCAACTTTTCCCTGCTATGAAACAAAAATACTCTGCGGTAGAGGCACTTGAAATCATCACCCCAAGAGATTTATAACTCTCTCTTTCTTTCTATCGTGGAGTGCCTCAACGACTGCTTAATCTCAGCTAGTTCAGCCGGTATAGTGCGGGAACTAACACCGGATATCTAACACAACAGGACACTGCAAAATAAAGTTAGCTTTATACAGCTTGGGATATGGTTATTGTTTCCATCCGCAATATGGAACATAACACCATCCGAAGTGCTTAACTTTATACATAAATAGTCTAAGGTTTCGGTGTCTTTTAAAGCTTTAGCTGAATAGATCTAGCTAGAACGTAATGCTGCTACATTAACAATAATAATGGTAATAAAGCTTTGTCCGCTGTTTCTTCCACGCTTATGCTCCAGAGTAGTTTTTGGTCTAGTACGACCTCTAGAAACACACAGAAAATCCAAAGGCCAAAAACTGAAACCATTCCCTGCAAAACTCAATGTATAAAACACTTGTATACAAACAATCAGCCACAACAAAAATCACGGAAAAATTTTGATAAACAAAATATGTCACCAAGGTTATCAATAAGCACCTAAAAAAAGGAACAGTCCAGCGCCTTCGTCTTGGTCTGCAGGCTGTATCGGAGATACACCCGCTAAATTTAAACGTAGAATACGTGGTATGGTTAAGAGCATATCCAAGTCAAAAACGAAAGCACAAACTAAGAAAAAAATATCGATAACAAAAGCGATAATAAAATCGATAACAAAATCGATAAAAATATCGATAACAAAATCGTTAACTAAATCGATTACAAAATCGATAAAAAATCGATTACAAAATCTATATACGCATACATACTTTTTGTCTCCTTCCCACACTTCCAACATATGCACGTGTTTGCAAAATGATGACGAGGTGATTTTGTATGGAAAATCATTTATGCCCATATATTTGAATAAAATAAACATATATAGAAGATATCAACCAATACTTTCCATATACCAAACGAAAGGAAAACTCTTGAATTTTTGATTAAAGAAAACAAAAACAAAATCATTCAAGCGGTTTTCGAGCATTTTGGTAATGAAAAAAATTTGCAAATTTTTTCAACAATTTTTTACCTTAAAATGCTCAATATTTGTTAAATTTATATAAAATTTGTACCCGATAATATTTCTACTGCTCCAAAGAACCTATATCCCGAAAATGAAAGTTATATATGCCAACAATAAGTTGCTAGAGCACTTTAAAGGCTCAAAATTGACCCCAAAATAAGGCAATGTTTACCGTTGTTTTTACGACAGAAACCGAATTGGTTATTTACAAAAATGAATCTGTCGACAGGTTTGGAATTTTG
>NW_016162074.1:0-32210 GCF_001687245.7 Rhagoletis zephyria | reverse complement strand
CGAAAAATCGATTACAAAATCGATAACAAAATCGATAACAAAATCGATTCCAAAGTCAATAACATAATTGATAACAAAATCTATCAAAAAATCCATTACAAAATCGGTAATAAATTCGATAAAAAAATCGATAAAACTATCGATAACAAAAACGATGGCAATATCGATAGCAAAATCGGTAAAAAAAACCGATAAAAATACCGACAACAAAAGCGATAACAATATCTATAGAAAAATCGATAAAAATATTGATGACAAAAGCGACAAAAATATCGATAACAAAAGCGATAACAATTTATCTTTGAAACGCCACACTTTTCTTTGAAATCGCTTTATTAGTTCTCGTGCAATAAGCGTTTTTGTGAAGCTCTAAAAATTACAACTACAACATTTGAACATAGCCCCCATACCTTAAGGTAAGACGTATTCTACGTCAAAAGTATAAATAATCACATAAAAGCGCGCAGAATTTGATATACACCGTCAATTGGCCGAAAAATTACCCTTTTTTGTAATTTTATTTTTATAAATAAATAACACACAGCAGCTCAAAGCTCGAATGATTAAATTAATGCGACACCGTATGCCGATTGAGCGCCATATTCACGCCTTAAGTGCATACATACATACATTAAAAAAATACGAAAAAACTACAAACAACGAAGAAAAAAATACGTTAAAATCAACAAAAAAATATTGTAAAACTCTCGGCTCGACTATCAAATGCACAGCGCGCTATGGCCGCAGCACGAATTCACACTCACACCGATTGACGCGAATTCGCCTATAATAGAAAAAAGTGAAACGCACGCAAAGTTTGCACAAACACTCAAATATAGCCTATCGCAGCGTACGTTCACCACAGTTTAGGCAGTGCTGAGCTAAGCTTTGTGTGAAAAATAACACAATGCACGAATAAACAGACACAAACTATAAACAAAAAATAAAAAAAAAGAAATCGGATGCTAACAGTACCGACAGCGATATATCTACGACGTAACGACAACAAAACAATCAGCTATAAAATCGCGTATCCGTGCGATAGACTTTTTCACACCAATGCGCTTAACTAGCGAATGAGATCAAATAGAGCAATTCAAATGACGGCAAGTAGCAGTCATAATGTTCACATGTACATACATACATACATACCTATATACATATATGTAGTAGATGCATATGTATGTTTGTGCAATCAATATGAGCACGTCTTGTCATAGTGTTTGTATTTAGTTGGTATGGTGGCGGCGCTCGCTAATAGCTTGACAAGTGGCGCACAATGAGCAGGCTGAGGTACATATGTGAATAGGGGAGTGAGCGGGCGGTAAAAATGTGTCAGGGAACGGAAATAGCCAGATTGCTGGCAATCAATTGGCGCGAATGCAATTAGCAGCTTTGTATGTTAGTATGTATGTATATGCCAGTTGTGCTTATGCACTTAAAGACGAGAGAGTTGCAAAGGCTACTGGCGCCACGTTTTAAAGCTCCAGGGAATGGGGAGAGCTGCTGACGGCCGTGCATCCATTGGAGTTGCAACAAAACTTTGTTTTACAGTACTCAATAATAATTGCAACTGTGGCAAATGTGAGAAAAAAAACCCATCATGCATACATTCATACATTTATAGAGCGGCATACTCATGAGTGCAACATTTTCGTAGCAACTTTTGTTTAGATACATTCGTTCGCACCATGTCTGGTTAAATGCATGAGGATATTCAGTAAGCGGTCGCTAGTCAAGATTAGAGACTTTTCGTGGTGAACATCAATTTTGAGACTATTTGGTAATCTTCAAAAAGGTAGCTTATTTGTTAGCTGGTTCTAAGTAGGCCACAAAAAAAAACACGATGAAAAAAAATAAGCGAGGAAATTATTGCTTCACACAATTTCATTAAGAAATAGGCCTAAGTACTTTAAGATCACAAATATTAAATGACACAAAAATAAATATTTTTTTAAACAGTAAACTAATGAAGAGCAAATTTAAGTAAAACAAAATTAAAAAAACCCCTGCCCGCGGATGCGAACCTCGGCTCTTTCGAATGACAGGCAGTGAGTTACTCACTCGGCTATTGCGATTGCTCGAGCACCGTAAGCAAAGTGACATACAAACACGACGATTTTAGTTATGTATTTATATTTTCCATACTATGTTTTTATTATATATAAAAATACAGTTCATTCAACAGCAAAAACACCCTCGCCAAAAAAAGTCTAAAAAATCAACGATAATTTTTAGCGACTTGAAACTTGCACTTTATTATACTAATGGGCTAAGAAATCGCATTCTTAAAATTTTTCTAAGAAATCAAATTGAAAAATTGAAAATTTCGATGAAAGTTTCTTGGTGTTTCTTGAGTTTTCCCGGGTTCTTCATGAAGTTAAAAAAAAAATGAATATTGTATTTTTACTAATTAATGAACTAAGTATATTTTTATAACAAAAAAAGGAAGAANGAAAAATTGAATATTGTAGTTTTACTAATTAATGAACTAAGTATATTTTTATAACAAAAAAAGGAAGAAATTCTAATGGAAAATGTAAATGATAAAACAAAGGAGAAAATCTCACAAGTGTTTTTTTTAGTGTCACTCACTTCTCCCGGTAGAAAAAAGACGATAAAGCATTCTTCTTGCTTTGCTAAGCGTATTAGCTGACTGTGTATGGTGGTACGGGGCGTATACGTTACATACGCAACTATGGGTATATGAACACGATTGGTTATTTTTACTTTTTTAGTACATATTTTTCAAATTTGAATTTAAACACAATTTCGCGATGGAGTCTTGTTCTTTATACAAAACTGAAGATTATGCATTTTCTACCAAAAACACGTTTAACAACTCGTGAGATTTGCTCATATGCTATCAACTGACTGTCGCTGTTTGTTTTCACCACATTATTCTATTTTTTCTGCCAAATCAGAAATTTGAAAGATTTTATTTCTTGCATTTTTTAGATAAAAATTTTCAGAAATTATCATTTTTAAAACATTAAAAAAACTAACATGATAAAATATTTTCATATTTTATTTGGATGTTTTTTGAAGAAGTTAAAAAAAAGGTTTTTTGTTTTTTTCCATGTTGTTTGAAAATAAAAAGACCTTTTCTTGTCTTTTTATTTTTCGCGAATTCATGAAATTTTTTAGAAATTTTCTTCTAGACTTTTCGCGTTTTTATCATTTTTATTAATATTTGAATTTTCGAGATACGCATTTCTATGAAGCTGGCATAAAATATAACGCAAAAACACAAAAAAATTGTTCTTAGTAGCTTTTCAATAGTATTAGTTATTAATTTTTTTTTTAAACGTTTCCCATTGTTTTGAAAAAAAAAAATAATTTACATCACTTTGCAGTACTTTTTCTCTTTTTAGGNTTTTTTTTTTTAAACGTTTCCCATTGTTTTGAAAAAAAAAAAATAATTTACATCACTTTGCAGTACTTTTTCTCTTTTTAGGAGCTGTAGAACTATAGAGAAGCTACTCAGGGGCAAGCAAGAACAATAAAAACAACTAAGCCAAAACAATTAACAGCTTGACTGGCGATAATAGAAATTTTGATGAGCTTCACTTTTGCCTTTAGCCGTCCATTGTTGCATTATTGGTACTGCCTCTGCTACTGCTACTGCTACATATAAAATACTACTGCTACTCTTAAACGTACATTTACAGATAATTTGTGTTTATTCGTTTACTTCGCTGCTTAACTGCTACAAATGAATCGGCCGAAAATTGTGTGCGCGCGCGCTCTTTAATAAATTTGTTCGTTCCCGAGCTAACGGTGGTCCCATATGGAGTTAAGCACTAAATAAAATAATGTATATGCGTATGGTGTTGATTTCGCTGATGTTAGTGCAGGCGGAGGTGTAGGTGAAATTGGCGGCGATTGTGCGCAACATACATACATATAATCCCACTGTTGTACTAATGACTCTTGTCTGCTGTGTATTTTATTTGCTGTGTATAATGGGTTGAGTGCTGTTGATGACAAAGCAATGAAGGTGATTTAATTGCGAATACTGGTCATTTAAACGAAATGACAAGCCGAATCAGCAATGTTGTTGTATGTACATTTGTACATACATATCTACATACGTATGTACATAGTATACGTAGAAGTGTGTGCGCGCTTATCTTTCTACATATATTTCCGTTTTGCAACTGTATTCCGTATTTCGTAGTTATTTGTGGTGGGTGGATGGTTGGGTTTCGCATTAATTTGCCGCGCTTCGTTTTTGCTACAAGTGACTTGCACGAATGTAATTAATTTGAAATGTGATTAAGTTGCACCTCGGGGGCATTGACGTATCCGATTATTGGTTGGGTGGGTGTATGGTGTATGTATGCATGACTACAATCATTTATATTACAGTTAATTGTAGTAAGCGATGACAAGAATGCTAGAAACATTTGGTTTACTATCATTTTTGTTGTTGCCTGCATTGTATGTAAAAGTGGAATTAAATGGAATTTTCTGCAGACTGGTAACGATTCGATATTATTGATGTGTTAATTAACTAAATGGCATTTGTCTATTTTTAGAGATTCGTTTGTGTTGGTGATTGGAGGAACTGAAAATGGTCGAATTGCCTACGTTACTGGTTGCGTATTACTACTATCTACATATGTACATTAGGGTGCATGTGAGAAAACAAGGTTGGAATTTTTATGCTCTCACACCCTAGGATTGTTCTATACCCTAAAAATTTATCCCTATGTTTTTATTTCGAAATCAAAAAATATTTAGAGGTCGCTCAAAGCGCCCAAAGTTTTTCATGTATTTTATATGGGGAAAAATAAACTTTTCGTAGAAATGGTATAGAATTCTTAAAAAATCAATATTTTTCTATCGCAAAACTCTGTTTCTCTGCAGGAGATTCCCAATAATAATACCCAATTGTTAATTTAACCATTTTTTCATCGCAACTATAATTCGTAGGGGGTGAGAACATTACAATTCTGACCTTACTGTTTTTGGACCACCCTAATGTACATATGTATGAATACATACTTATTTGGTATTTTTCCAAATTTGTAGATATATAGTTTGACTTTTTTGTTGAAACTTGTATCAAGTGTCAATTTAGCCTAAAATTAGATATACTATTTAAACACCTATAAATAGGTTAAACATGGTATAAAGTACATATGTATGTATGTATGTGGGATATTTTTGATTATTTGTTGGAATACTGTGTAGAGATAATTGCTTTTTTTAATAACTACCCGAACGCACTTGTGCACACGGGTATTATAACTCTAGCCTAAAGGAATCGAGATAGATATAGATGAATGTATATGTACATAAATGCTCAGAATGAAAAGGGAAATTGATTAAGCCGTGAGTGTCTGTCCACCCGTCCGCTTTTGCTCTCCTACCTTTTGTACCAAACCTAGTATAATTATTGTACTTGAATCATAAAAGCAAGACGCTAAAAGTGTTTGAAATCGAATTAAAATTACGCTAATTTTTCACATAACAGTAAACTTTAGAAAAATTTAAACTTCACTAATTTACTCAATGTGAATACACACAACAATCTTTATTTATGACTACACAAATTTATCTATCTCATTAAATCTAGCTAAACATGCTACTAAAGATGTTTGAAATAGGGCTAAAACCACTCTTGCTCACCAATTTAATATTGTTACAAACACATGGACAAAATTTTGTAGTCATATATCATCGGTGCGCTTTTCGTGTAATTCTTAAGGCGCTTTTAGGCCGGGGTTTCGCTTTTTTCTTGATTTATATCCATATGTTCAGCAAATACTTTACAAAAGTTGATTGACATAACGAATCATTCGTAAAGCATATATCCGCTTCAGCCGACGCATAGCACCCACCCATTATTCACATCTGAGAATTCCTTAATTTTTTTATTTTTTTTCTTGAAAAATTTTTTGTTTTTGTTATTTTATGGCCTTATAACAATTATATTCAACAATTTTTATTGATCTTGAGCTTTGTTAAAAAATATTAATAATAATAATAGTTTGGCGCTTACACATATGTTAGTGTTTGGCCGAGCTTCTCCTCCGACTTGTGGCGTGCGCCTTGATGTTGTCACACAAAGCGGAGGGACCTACAGTTTTACGCCGACTCCGAACGGCGATTGTATTTTTATGAGAAGCTGTTTTTCATGGCAGAAATACACTCGGAGGTTTGCCATTGCCTGCCGAGGGACGACCGCTGTTAANGTGATTTGAATTCATTCGAGCGTAAATGATTTCCATAAGCACAAACATGTGGAAGTAGGTGCGAATATAAATATATTTTGAAATATTTAAGTAACGGGTGATTTTTTAAGAGCTTGATACCTTTTTTTTTAAAAAAAACGCATAAAATTTGCAAAATCTCATCGGTTCTTTATTTGAAACGTTAGATTGGTCCATGACATTTACTTTTTGAAGATAATTTCATTTAAATGTTGACCGCGGCTGCGTCTTAGGTGGTCCATTCGGAAAGTCCAATTTTGGGCAACTTTTTCGAGCATTTCGGCCGGAANTGAGTATACAGTTTTGTACCACATTAAAATTTAGTATAATAAAGTGCAAGTTTTAACCTACTGCAAAATTGCGTTGATTTTTAATATTTTTTATGCTGACGGCTTTTTGCACTTGTTCTTATGGAAGGAAATGATCGAAACCGTTTTCAAAGAAAATTAAAAAAAAAAAATAATTACGACACTTTTGAAAACGCTTAATACTTGCACTTTATTATACTAAAATTTAATGGGCAACAAAACTGAATACTTAAAAAAATCTAAAATAAAATTTAAACAATTTTTAATTTTCGGTGTAAAAAAAATTCATAACTCAAATTATTGTGCACCCGAAACACTGTACTTAAATATTGCGCAACACTCAGAACTACCACTGTGATTTTTCACAATTTTTTTTTGAGATGGCATATTTTCAAAAACTTATTTTGTTTTAATCAAAAAAATTTGTATGTGAAAAAATTTTCAAGAAAAAAAAATAAAAATATTTATTTTCATGGAGAATTTTTATATGTGTGTTATTTGTTTCATATTGTTTCCTCGCCGCGTCCTCGAGATATTTGTTTTTGTGCTGCTAACTTTTTAAAAATGTATAAATCAGGCCAAATTTCATATTTATTTATAATTTATGTTTGTCCATCAACACTAAAATTTCTAAACAAATGAAACACATGGAAGTGTGAACCCCGTCCATTTTGGTATGGAACGCCCCATGTATTTTGGCTGGTCTATTTCGAAGTCGATTTTCCAGTCGGCAGAAATTGACCCGTTTAAAGGCAGCTCCAGGGTTGCTACACAGCTCGTTTTCATAATGTTTCCTAATACACTCGTGACCACGCAAACCTTACCATCCCGTTTTTATTTTTGTTAATTTTGAAAATTGATAAAACTAATTATTTTCAAAAAGCAACAAAAACTTTATGTACATAGAAAATTTTATCAAATTTTGAAACTTTTTAATACAACTTTTTAGGAAAATTTCGGGCATGTTATTAAGCCCATTTAACTTAAGTATAATAACGTGCAAGTTTGAAGTGACTCAAAACTCCTGGTGATTTGTGAAATTTTTTTGCCGTCGGTCTTGGGTAGATTTATTAGTGTACAAAATTATACGAAATTAAAAAAAAAAAATGTATAATTTTAGATAATTTTGGGAAGTACGACCTTTTGCACCAACTTTCAGAGTTGAGCTTTCTTGGTTAAAACAACCCCAGGGATAGTGAGCGAGGCAGTTCGCTAATCTAAGGTAGTTTACTTTAGGTAGCAACTTTTATGGAGACCTTCTACGATTCCCAACCAAGCGGGAGTGTGTCGGTTTTGAATTCTCCGAACATAACAATGCTGTGAGTTGTTAACGCAAAAAAAAAATTGTATTGTCTTGTGAATTTTTTGTTGGCGTTCATTTGTGTTAGCACTGAATTCGCACAGTTTCTCGGTAAAGCACTTTCAAAACCTCTACAAACAATTTTATTCATAAATAATTATAAATTCCACTCTCTGCTACCGCAACTTGCTCTATTATAATTTTATATTTAGCGCCTCATTATTCGCCAATTTATGTACGTATTTTTATTCATGCCTTATCCGACTCGATTTGTTCGTTTCGCTCTCATTCATTCGCCATTCACTTATGATATGTCAATTTAAAAAATTATATGTCTATTTGTGTATGTATGTACATACATACATATGTATACATACATATATTAATGACACTGGCTAAATACGCAAGTGGCGAAAATATGCAAAACATAAATATAAAACAAACAAATATGTATACGAAATGAAATTGAAATAAAAATATAATCGCAGTAAATGCCAAGCAAAAGACGAAACGAGCCGCGCAAAAGTCGTCCAGCTAGTCAGATTATGCTAATGAGTTTCATACGCTCGATTAATGGCCCCAAAACAAAACATCACACAAAAGGCAACGTCACAACAACAACAGCAACTAAATATATACCTACATACACATATACCAACACCAACAGCGACAGTAGCAGCAGCAAAAAAAAAACATAAAGCAACGACAAAACAACGAACAGCCAAGAGCCCGCATTTGTCATATTCGCCGCACAAAATAAAAAGGCTAAACAAATAAGCGCACGCATACACACAAACACACAGGCGAACGCTTGATGAGTGATTAATTTGTATTGCACGAGCGCGTTTGTAGTTACTCACTCAACGGCGGCGTACAGTGGGCACAGGACGAGCAACAAAGCAAGCGCCTGGAATGAATGGTGTAGAGTAGATTATGGAGTGGAGTGGAGTGGAGTGACAAAGTGCTGAGTGCGAAAAATCGCATAAGTCGGCGAAACCTTAACAACAAGTGCGCATGTGGCAAGTAGCAGCAGCAGCAGCAATAAAAGGCGACGACAATCAACAACGACCATGCGAACGAACGACCGACCGACACTTAATTAAAATATGTAGTTGCAAGACTTAATTGTTTCGCTCATTTGGCACGCTAAGCCACCCAGCGAGCGATAGGCGAGACGAACACCAACACAAACAGCAACACACCAACACCACTACATATTTACATTGATTGCAGTAATTCATTTCGATTTGCAAGCTTTTAACTGTTGAACTGTTGATGATAATCGATTACTTGCGTCAATGCACAACACATTGGCTAGCAACAATGTTGCAGGCCAGTAGGTACGTACGTATATACATACATACATATGTACATTCAACACAACAACCAAAACAAAACAAGAAACACAAACAACAGCAATCAATTTAATAAATATTTAAATCACTCATTCACTCACTCACTTTAGCAGTCAATTGGCTTGTATAACTGACTTTAATTGTTATTACAATTTTTATGATTGTTGCTTCGTTTTATAGTTTGCTTTTNAAAAAAAACAAGAAATACAAACAACAGCAATCAATTTAATAAATATTTAAATCACTCATTCACTCACTCACTTTAGCAGTCAATTGGCTTGTATAACTGACTTTAATTGTTATTACAATTTTTATGATTGTTGCTTCGTTTTATAGTTTGCTTTTTTTGTTATTGTTGTTGTTGTTGCTGTTGTTCCTTTTCCTGCGCTTATTGCCACTAACGCGCACGCGGCAATCATCAATAGCACCGACAACGACGACAAAAACAATNTGTAGAGTAGATTATGGAGTGGAGTGGAGTGGAGTGACAAAGTGCTGAGTGCGAAAAATCGCATAAGTCGGCGAAACCTTAACAACAAGTGCGCATGTGGCAAGTAGCAGCAGCAGCAGCAATAAAAGGCGACGACAATCAACAACGACCATGCGNTAAAAGAAAAACAACAAGTGCGCATGTGGCAAGTAGCAGCAGCAGCAGCAATAAAAGGCGACGACAATCAACAACGACCATGCGAACGAACGACCGACCGACACTTAATTAAAATATGTAGTTGCAAGACTTAATTGTTTCGCTCATTTGGCACGCTAAGCCACCCAGCGAGCGATAGGCGAGACGAACACCAACACAAACAGCAACACACCAACACCACTACATATTTACATTGATTGCAGTAATTCACTTCGATTTGCAAGCTTTTAACTGTTGAACTGTTGATGATAATCGATTACTTGCGTCAATGCACAACACATTGGCTAGCAACAATGTTGCAGGCCAGTAGGTACGTACGTATATACATACATACATATGTACATTCAACACAACAACAAAAAAAAACAAGAAATACAAACAACAGCAATCAATTTAATAAATATTTAAATCACTCATTCACTCACTCACTTTAGCAGTCAATTGGCTTGTATAACTGACTTTAATTGTTATTACAATTTTTATGATTGTTGCTTCGTTTTATAGTTTGCTTTTTTTGTTATTGTTGTTGTTGCTGTTGCTGTTGTTCCTTTTTCTGCGCTTATTGCCACTTACGCGCACGCGGCAATCATCAATAGCACCGACAACGACGACAAAAACAATAAAATGTTCATATGTAGGTATGTATGTATGTATGTAGAAGAAGCGACCACCACAACAACGTGTACGTACGATGTTAATGAGCAATCAACTGAGCGAACGTATTAGTCAGTGAACGAACGAACGAATAAGCGCCGAACATTGCCAGCAATGGCATAGAATCGAAATCGTACTGCGTCATACAACTATTTAACAACGACTGAATGTGGCAATTAAGTATCTAGATACATTTTACCCAAACTTTTATGGCCGTCGTCGTCGTCGTCGGAGTCGTCGCTGACGCCGCCATGCCAATTGCCTCAGCTGTTGCCGCCGCCGCCGCTGTCACAGTCAGNATACAACTATTTAACAACGACTGAATGTGGCAATTAAGTATCTAGATACATTTTACCCAAACTTTTATGGCCGTCGTCGTCGTCGTCGTCGTCGTCGTCGGAGTCGTCGCTGACGCCGCCATGCCAATTGCCTCAGCTGTTGCCGCCGCCGCCGCTGTCACAGTCAGCACAGTAACCGCGTGTATTGTTGTTGCTGTGAGTGTTGCCTGGTGCCATCGTTGTTGTCTTCGCTATATTATTTACCATCGTTCTGCAATCGACTCATCGCGATGCTCCACTATACGCGCAGCCATTTTCACATCCGCTCCCGTTCCCCAAAATTCAACGCTGTTCTTGTTTTAGATATTGTTGTTTTTTTGTTGTTGCATTATTCATGTTACTATTGCTGTTGTCATTATCGCTGGCACTGTTAAATGTTGGCCTTTGCTATGCTGCGCCATCCACCACCTACCAGTACGCGCTGCGCTCACCACCCCGCGCTCCAATACTTACATACTCACTCACTCACTAACATGCACATACACGTTCACTCACTCACTCATCGCTTGCTCGTTTGCTCGCATGCTCACATTTCAATGAGCGATGTTCACGCAACTTCAGTACAATATATTTATATGTATTGCATCTCCCACAAATGCTGTGTATTTGGATGGGTATGTGCCCTCATAAAAATACATGTTATAATAATTACAATGATTTTCTTTAATGTAGTTAGCACACTCTCCGCTTTGCCACTTTTATTGCTCTGCTGGTTTGATTCTGTTTCTGTTGTTGTTTTTGTACATATTTGTTATTTCGCATAAATTGCGCTCAATGAATTGCTACTGCCGCTGCCACCACTACCGTTGAAAAGCGTTAAATTGAATTTGTCATGAGCTTTCATTTCAACTCAGCAATCAACTTAAATGCTATTAGCAACATTTTTTTGCAACATTTCTTTCGCAACAAATGTTTACAATCCAATTGAGTGTTGATTGCCTGTTATACTTTTTGTTGTCGCAAACATTCTTGCTTCGCTGCTTATGTGCATGTGTGTGTGCTNAATATGATTTATATACGGCTTACCAAAAATTCAATGGGCTGCAAAGCTGCATACTCAGAATCAAAAAGAATTCATGCAAGGAAATAGCACCAGCACAAAACAGAAAACTGTACTGAAAAATTATTCGCACTATGACAAGAAGAACTCAAAAAATTTACAATAAACACATAATCAAAAAATTGTAATTAAAAATTTGTGCCTTAAACCAATCGGTGTCATAATATTAAGAATAAAAGTGATTCGATTGTTTCCACATGCAATTTGTTCAATGGTAGATAATTGTTCGTAATTTTGGTGATTGGAATGCCTAGTGGAAATTCGGCATAACAGTTTTATTTTGCGGTAAAAAAAGTTGAAATGGGAACTTTTCAAAAAATTTTCGACTACAAAATGCTCAGTTATATTGAAAACAGGTATGTATCTCGGCAGCCGGTTCGAAAACGGCTAAAAATCGTGCTATGTCAATTGAAAATATATTGAAAATATGTTGAGATAGGGCGTTTTGATAAGGCATGATTGGACCGAATTCTGAACGAGGGCTTTCTTCAATCAAAATTCAATATCGAGATAGGGCTTTATCGAAATAGCTGCCAAGATAAGTCAATCTTCCACTCAGCCGTCGATATACACATCTGATTTTCATGCAGTTGAAATGTGTTTAAAATTTTTAATACCCATTAAATATTAAAATAACAACCAAAAAAAAAAAAGATTCTCTGTGACAACACTGCTTTGGCCCAACACGAGGATATATCTGTCGAAAACGTCGGAGCAACTGAGTATGACACTCGCACTTTCCCAACCGAGAGCGCAACGAATGCGTGTATTTCCTGTTTCTGGGTGCGCTATCTGTTCGCAACATTTCACTCTCACATGAAACCATGACTCTTCAACCAATTAAGTTGGCCTCTGTGCTGGTTGCTACATTCTGCACCTACATATGTATACATGTATGTATGTATGTGTTATTGTCGCTGCTGCCCTCAGCGACAATGGCATTTAATGATGCGCTGCGCTTTACGAGCATTTCCAGCAGTTCAATAATGGATTATGGCGCAGTTAACACACTGTTGCATTGCTTTTGTCTACTCATTCATGCCTCCTCCGCCTGCCACTGACACTGCTGTACGGCTCGTCTCCTCCTGCACTTCACTGTATGTACATACTCATGTAATCACTTTTTGTTATGCGCTCAACTCAGCTTGGCTGGTGGTGTTTGTTGCTGCTGCTGTCTGCTTCTCCACTTTGCCGCTTGATTTATGTTGGTTTGCTGTGCAGTTTATTGTTGTTTAGCACGCCTCTGTATTCCTCTTGAATGAAAATGAAATTTTTTTTCCGTAAATTACTTACAACAAAAAATATGTATGTACATACTTGCTTAAGTTACTCAGCTATTTTCAGTTATAACTCATCATAAGTATTTGTGTTGTTATTATGCTTTTTATAGGTAGTTTTGTACATACATACATATATCATACGTTTTACTTTATTGCTTTTCCGTTGGCTTGATTCGTGATAATTATGTTTGTTTTACTTTACAGCATTGCTGGCGTTTTCTAAGTACTTTTCTACAATGTTTACGGATACGTTCTTGTTTTCTCGCACACCTTTTCACTGCTTCATTTCCCATACCCGGTCTGCTGCTCCATTAACATCTTTCTCCATTATCATCCTCTGTATGTACTTTTCTATTCTGCTGCTCGTACTTCGTGCCACAATCATTATAATGTATGCCTTTAATTTGATCTTTTCTTTGCCCACTGGCTTCTGTGCTGTTTTGTTTTGTTTTGTGGGTGATTGGGGGTAAGCGGCAAGTCTTGAAGCAGTCGAGGTTGAAAGGTGCTGCTGATGATGAGGATGTGGTGGTGGATGGCCTGCTAAATGAATTGCAATTTAAGTATTGGTGCTGATTATTCTTTTTGTTGCTGTTGCTTGAATGATTTTTTTCTTCGGTTCTTCGCTTCTTTTGAGCGGGTGGAACTAATTGATGAGGTTGATTAAACTGTTTTTCGTCTGTTTCGTTTGAAGAAAGATGAGGGCTGTTGAGTGCTATTTGAAATAATTAATTGGATTGAATTAATGTGTTTTTGCTTTTTTTTGTTGTTTGTGGCGTGCTCCGTTTCTCAAAAGTTCAACAGTAATGAGTCTTCAGATTTCTTAAGAGAATATTTCGTGTATGTAGATGTATTTAGATATAAAGTCTTGTTAATTAGTGAGTATTAGATGTCTAGACTAGCGAGTATGAGATTTGATCGCGTAACCTAAAAGTATAATTTTTTATTTACCTGCTATCGAAATAGATTATATTCTTAAATCAAAATAAAGGCCTTCTTTAATAAGTCAGTGACTTAAAAAGTTATTTTTTTCTATAAAAAATCGTTGTTTTTAATTTTTAATAAAGTCGCTCAAGAAAATCGTTAAATTTGGATTTTGTTCAGTTTAATTTAATCGTTATTTTGTTAATTTTATTTTTATTTTGGATTTTGGATTTTTATTTATTTTTGATCTTTTTCAACCGTTATAATGGGGTCTTCGTTTTTATGACCGATTTAAATATTTTGCGATCTAAAAAATTAAATTGGAAAATAGCGAGTTTTTTGATTGAAAACATTCAGAAAATAACATTTCTTAACCGAAAAATTAAAAATAATAAAATAGCGGTTATTTTTGATTGAAAAATTAAAACTCATAAAATAACGGCTATTCTCTATCGAACGTCTTACATCGAACGTTCTGTCATTCGCCACACTGCCCACCACCTGAGTCTAGTTGTTGGCTATTTCAAACGTTGCAATCCTTTCCAAATTGACTTCGTTTTTGTTTCTCGGTCTCTTCACGGTCTTGATTCAATACACCGCGTCATAACTATCTTTCTGATTCTTGTCTACGTTCTCTCTCAAGTGCTCTTCGATGGTTCAATTTAACCAGTCTTTTTTTTTGCGTTTTTCTGATGCCCAGTATCTGGCACGTCTCTAGGAACACCGCCGCCTAAAAATTTATCTACTACACTGTAGCACTACTAAGTAATTTTTCTCAATCTGCTGGAAGGAAATGGACCGGCTAAATTCATGGCTATGCGCCCAAATGGGGCACTCGTGATTCCCATGTGCGCTCCACTGGGTTAGTTGGTTGGTAAAGGCGTCACTAATAACATCATTTTGATACGCTTTTTTGGGATCGTTAATTTTATCTGCTTTCCTGATTCGTTGGGTTCGTCCTAAGAATCTATTTAGGCTAGTAATGATGAATTTGGAGATCTCCCCAAGATTTTGGATGGAAAAAGTCCTGAGTGTATTCTGCCTTATTTGTGCCATTGCCGGGAACTCGCTACGGTAGTGTAGGACCGTTTCTTTGCTTCCCTCAAGATAACAGCTACGGCACGGCGTGTTCTATGGAAGGCCCATTTTAGCTGCATGTTCAGCAAGGGACCAATGTTCCGTTATCGTGGCTGTTAATATGCCTTTATCTTTTCTTGACCTCTTTTGAAGTTCTTCTGTCATTGGTTTGTCATAATGCCAACATAAGTTCCTCGCAGTTTTGCATTATCAGCCATACGTGTGAATTGCAGATGCAGTTCCCTTTTAATGAGTCCGAGTGGACAATTTATTGTCGCTGTTTCGGATCCATCAAAGATGCTCCACAGTTACCATTTTGCAATTCTTTGATAACGTCCGCGACTCTTACCTTTGGAACTATTATTAGATTCCGTGAGCATTGGTCGTCTCCATTTTCCCACTATTACTAGATTCCGGGAGCATTGGTCGTCTCCATTTTCCCATATATGCTGCAGTATGTCTTTTTCCGCTGACATTTGCTCTTTTGTTGGCTACACGGATCTTCCTNGAACGTCCGCGACTCTTACCTTTGGAACTATTATTAGATTCCGGCAGCATTGGTAATCTCCATTTTCCCATATATGCTGCAGTTTGTCTTTTTCCGCTGACATTTGCTCTTTTGTTGGCTACACGGATCTTCCTGTTAACACTTCCGCAGCTGTTCTGCATCTCACTTTTCCGCTATTTTTTTCTATGATATCTTCTTTGGCCTGAGCTTTGGATCAATGCTTACATTCCCTCATTTCTTGTTTGCTTTGGCTTACTGCTTAACGTATGGCGCCTAACTAGTGGACTACTTCGACGACCTTGAGATGTTTCGTCTGGTTTGTTACCATGTTTGTCGAATATGCTGGAGTATTTACAGAGAAGTATCTTAGCGTTATGCTGGTACTTCCTCTCTCCTCTTTGTGTGACAACAACAAGCGCACGTCACATATCGGAAAAGAAGCTCGGCCAAACCGTAACATATTGTGTAAGCGTCAACCTATTATTATTATTATTATTATTTTTATAGCTTTGTATATATGTGTATACCTCGGTACCCTTTTCCCACATGGCTACGTTTTTATCTGAGGCGGCAGAGAAACTAATTAATTAAGACATAAGTCATTTATATGACTACTAGCAGAGCAGCCGACGTCGTTCGGGGTAAACAAATCAAAATATAAAACAGTAGTACAAATATTCAGTTCAGCACAAATTAGAGAAGAAAAACTATTTTCTTCAACTCCTTTATATTGATGCATCACTTTCTGTACTAAAAATCTTGTTCCATTACTAATATAAGGTGAATTAAGGTAACGATAGAATTTTTAAATTAAANAAAAAACTATTTTCTTCAACTCCTTTATATTGATGCATCACTTTCTGTACTAAAAATCTTGTTTCATTACTAATATAAGGTGAATTAAGGTAACGATAGAATTTTTAAATTAAAATTAGTCTACTATGGTATATTCCCTATAGCTTCCTATTAGATTGGCTGTTTTAGTATGCTGCACCTTTCCGGTAGAATGCTTATTTCAGATGTAGTTTTATTCATTATACATACACATGTTTCGTTCAACACCATTGCGGGATCAATAAAATGATTTAATCTTTCTATTTCAAAATGGTCTAAAGACTGTAGGTTTCAAAACAAAAAAGAACAGTCCTAAATATCCGACTGGTCTAATAGTTGAATACATATTTATCCCCCTTTTACAAACACATTTTCATATACTTTATTCTAAACACCTCCCATATATGTATATGTCTGCATACCAAATTTCAGGTTCATGTGACTTATTGTTCCCACTTTATAGCTGGGATGTGAACCACACCCCTTTTACAAACCCATTTATATATACCTTACTATAAACTCCTACCATATTTATGCCTGCATACCAAATTTCAGGTTCATGTGACTTATTGTTCCCACTTTATAGCTGGGATGTGAACCACACCCCTTTTACAAACCCATTTATATATACCTTACTATAAACTCCTACCATATTTATGCCTGCATACCAAATTTCAAGTTCATGTGGCTAATGGTTTCGAAGTTATAGCTGATAGAAAAATTACACGCCTATGGGAGGTGCCACGCCCCCTTGTCGAATCCCGATTTTTTTCACTATTACAGGCCCAGTTGTCGTGGCAATGCTCTGTCAAAATTTCGTTCGATTCTGTCCGTCTGTTTAGGCTGCAACCAGGCACATACATACATACATACATACTTCCACAAATATATAGTAGATATCTATCCTTCTCCCAGCGTAAAATAATTTTTGGGGATATCTCGGCCACAGGGCCACCTATCGTGTAAGTTTTAAGTCCAAATATTTCGTTTCAATTGGCTAAGTTGTATTCTAAATATGACCCATATCGGCAAGAAAATGCAATTTTTAGGAATATTCCGACCCCAGCGCCATCTAGCGAGAAAATTTTCGGTCAGAATATTTATTTCCTAGGTGCTGACACATACTCCAAATATGAACCAAATCGGGCTAGCCGTTTAGTAGTTATTGCCATTTAATATACAGAAAACTCTATGAAATTGTGAAATCGTGACGTCTCAGCATTCTTCATTTTACGGCAACAATAGCAAAAAGTTTCATTTTTTTTTAAATCGAAAAACCTTCCACACAGAAGATCCAAAATGGTACTTTTTACAGAATTGAAATCGGTTTAGCCGTTTGGTCAGGCATCGCCGTCATACGGAAAACATTTCATTTGCATACTAGCACGTACATACATACGTATGCAAATCCATAAATCTTTGAAGAATGGTCAAAGTATATAGCCTTTGAAGAAACGGTTAAATTAAAATATTCAATTTAATCATAATCATAATTTGTAGTCCTGTTTAATATTTAATACACTAGCTATTGAACAATTCAAATATGTACGTATGTATGTATGTACATATGTATGTATGTATGTAAAACTTGCCTCAATTCAGCTAAGAAGAAAAACGGACACTTCAAACTGGGTTGAACTAATTAAAATAATTGAATGCTCGGCCAACACAGCAGACAATGTGGAGAAGCAAGCGACCGTTTCCGAGTGGTACGCGCCAAGTGTGGAGTTCCGAACAGTGTTGCCACTCACTAAGTTTCTGTTATGGTAAAAAAATTTAGCAAATCTAACTGAAACTTAACCAAAGTTTTTCAAACTTGCAAATACAATTATAGAATGCTGTTTTGTTTGATTTGATTATTTTATCAAACATCTAGTCCATTGTTTTTTATAATGGTGCTTGTCAAAATAATTAAAGCACCAAAACATATTGAAAGGTTTTTGGCTATTTATTTTTTAATTATTTGGTTTATTTAATTTTTTATTAAAATATAGTTATTTCTAGAGCCAGAAAAAATATGTCAGAAAAAAAAATGAAAAGCACTTAAGTCGAATATATGCCAAACCAACAAACGTGCCGGATGTAAGCAAAATAAGCTTTTCCAAGCATTTGCATTGATTTGGCAGCCTTGGTTATTTCTGTAACAAAAACCATATAAGTACAGTTCGACATTTTGTACAAAAATTAAAAAAAAAATGCCATAAAGCCTCAGAAAAATTTTGGAATGTAGTTTTTTAGCACATTAAGAAAATTCAAGTTTGAAGATGCTTAAAAACTCCGTTGCTTTTTTATATATTTTTTGTATGAAAAAGCAATTACGCAGATTCGTAGCAAAATATCCAACTAACCCAAATTTTTGATAATAATGCATATTTGCAGTAACAGAACGAGCCTACGAAGGGATAAAAGTAAAAATAACTTCATGAGAACAAAT
Organism: Rhagoletis zephyria; assembly: GCF_001687245.7. NCBI lineage: Eukaryota > Metazoa > Arthropoda > Insecta > Diptera > Tephritidae > Rhagoletis > Rhagoletis zephyria. Next base: position 13,274 of record NW_016162074.1, on the reverse strand, counting down.
TATGATTTTATTGCAAGTAAATATATTATGGGCCAAAAACGGACAGATAGCCAATTTAGCAGCACATGTACACGACTGAGAACTACTCTGATCTAAATCAATCAATAAACCGTTTTTTAGTTTCATTTGAAAATCTGTTTTAACCTATTTAACGACAAATGCTATTGAACTTGACATAATGAAAATCAGCCTTAACGTCCGTCACTATCTTTTNCACTGAGAACAAGAGGTGCAAAACTATCGATGGCACTATCGATAGTATCGATGTTTTTTATTTTCCCCTACTATCGATTGTTTTTTGGTCCTATCGATAGTCCGACAGACATGTGATTCTGTATTTATTTTAGTTTTATTTCTTCTTTTCTTTTCATTTCTCTTAAACATCCAAGTTGAACTAAAAATTTGATTGCTACTTTTTTAAAAGAGTAATGTCAAATTTCGAAAATGACGGAAAACCTTGCATCTTTTAAAATACCGCTAAAAAACTGATACAAATTAATTTATACCAAAACTTTCAATATTATCTATGCACCACTATTTACCATTTAATAAAAGGTAGATAAAAACCATTACTTCTCAGATAAAAAATGTTTTCTTCTTCTAAAATTGAAATTTACTTGATGAATGTCTTATATAGCAGTTTACAAGGTTATCGAAACGTAATTTCGGAATATATTCTTAGTGAAATCTTCATACGAGAATTGAGCCAAAACCATATAAATACGATACTATCGACGATATATCGATAGTTTTGAATATAATATCGAAAACTATCGATGGCCTGACTATCGATAGTTTTGCACCTCTAGTGAGAACTACTCTAATCTAAATCAATCAATAAGCCGTTTTTTAGTTTCATTTGAAAATCTGTTTTTACCTATTTAACGACAAATGCCATTGAACTTGACATAATGAAAATCAGCCTTAACGTCCGTCACTATCTTTTTTGACCTTAAAATTCTAACCTCAACGTCAGCAAAGAATTTGTACTTCAAAATGAAATTAGTTAATGGCTTTTTAAAGCTTGTTATAATTTTAATGCAATAAATTTATGCAATAGCATTCATTTAAACATTAAAATGTTAATACAAAAAAAAATCATTACCATTATTTCTGCGGAAATAATGCATTGAAATTTTCATTTACATTAAATTTAAAAAATTAGTGCATTAATTTTTTCCATTTACATTAGAATGCTATGCATTAAAAAAATTATTGCATTTTGCACAACTCTGATTTAAACTTTAATTTGTTATTATTTCGTTAATAAATAATTGAACCTAAAAATGTGTTTNCACTGAGAACAAGAGGTGCAAAACTATCGATGGCACTATCGATAGTATCGATGTTTTTTATTTTCCCCTACTATCGATTGTTTTTTGGTCCTATCGATAGTCCGACAGACATGTGATTCTGTATTTATTTTAGTTTTATTTCTTCTTTTCTTTTCATTTCTCTTAAACATCCAAGTTGAACTAAAAATTTGATTGCTACTTTTTTAAAAGAGTAATGTCAAATTTCGAAAATGACGGAAAACCTTGCATCTTTTAAAATACCGCTAAAAAACTGATACAAATTAATTTATACCAAAACTTTCAATATTATCTATGCACCACTATTTACCATTTAATAAAAGGTAGATAAAAACCATTACTTCTCAGATAAAAAATGTTTTCTTCTTCTAAAATTGAAATTTACTTGATGAATGTCTTATATAGCAGTTTACAAGGTTATCGAAACGTAATTTCGGAATATATTCTTAGTGAAATCTTCATACGAGAATTGAGCCAAAACCATATAAATACGATACTATCGACGATATATCGATAGTTTTGAATATAATATCGAAAACTATCGATGGCCTGACTATCGATAGTTTTGCACCTCTACTGAGAACTACTCTAATCTAAATCAATCAATAAGCCGTTTTTTAGTTTCATTTGAAAATCTGTTTTTACCTATTTAACGACAAATGCCATTGAACTTGACATAATGAAAATCAGCCTTAACGTCCGTCACTATCTTTTTTGACCTTAAAATTCTAACCTCAACGTCAGCAAAGAATTTGTACTTCAAAATAAAATTAGTTAATGGGTTTTTAATGCTTGTTATAATTTTAATGCATTAAATTATTTAGCATTCATTTAAACATTAAAATGTTAATACAAAAAAAAATCATTACCATTATTTCTGCGGAAATAATGCATTGAAATTTTCATTTACATTAAATTTAAAAAATTAGTGCATTAATTTTTTCCATTTACATTAGAATGTTATGCATTAAAAAAATTATTGCATTTTGCACAACTCTGATTTAAACTTTAATTTGTTATTATTTCGTTAATAAATAATTGAACCTAAAAATGTGTTTTTTTTAAATTTTNGAACTACTCTAATCTAAATCAATCAATAAGCCGTTTTTTAGTTTCATTTGAAAATCTGTTTTTACCTATTTAACGACAAATGCCATTGAACTTGACATAATGAAAATCAGCCTTAACGTCCGTCACTATCTTTTTTGACCTTAAAATTCTAACCTCAACGTCAGCAAAGAATTTGTACTTCAAAATAAAATTAGTTAATGGGTTTTTAATGCTTGTTATAATTTTAATGCATTAAATTATTTAGCATTCATTTAAACATTAAAATGTTAATACGAAAAAAAATCATTACCATTATTTCTGCGGAAATAATGCATTGAAATTTTCATTTACATTAAATTTAAAAAATTAGTGCATTCATTGTTTCCATTTACATTAGAATGCTATGCATTAAAAAAATTATTGCATTTTGCACAACTCTGATTTAAACTTTAATTTGTTATTATTTCGTTAATAAATAATTGAACCTAAAAATGTGTTTTTTTTAAATTTTTTATTCTAAATTTTTATAAAATATACATTTTTATAAAAAATAAACGCAAAAACCCGACGGGTTTGTCATATCCACCTTACGCCCTTCGAAGAGAGTAAGCGCAGTTTTTCTTAAATTAAAATTTATAGAACTAAATAAATTTGTTTGTTGCCGCTCAACAAAAAACTATTGACTGATCGCTCTGAAGAATATTTATAGAGATCTAACAGTTTAAATTTGTAGAGAATTCGCACTTATAATGTAATGGAAAAGAAAACAATATAAAGAAGAGGCTTACAAAAATATACATATGTATATACAGGGAAAGCATTCTTCAACAAAAACGTTTTTTTACAATGAAAGAAAAAAAGAAGTAATATCGGTGCTTTTTCGCCTAAATAATCGTTTTAAGGCTGAAATGTTCAAATGCCTGATTTATTTTCGTATTTGAACTTGTTTCTGAAACTCCATTGATTGAGATATGTAAATGCAAGAAGAATGCTTTGGCGTTTTTTTTCGCCGAGAGAAAGGAGTGACACTAAAAAAACTTTTAGTTAAATTTGCTCATATGTTCTTTTTTAATAAACTTAAAAAGCCCCTATAATAGTAAAGTCTATGACTAGAGCCTAACAAAAGCTTTATAAAACCAATTAATCGAATTTACGCAATTTTTGGTTACTACTTTTAGCCGCAGTTTATATGGGGACTACCCACTTTGCGGTGGCACACATTTTAAATGAAAGAAAGTGTACATAGTTCTAGAATAGATAATATATGCATGTACATTAGACTGCATCACTCCCATACCAAAAAAATAAAATTAAAAAAAATTATAAAATCGGTACTGTTTTTCCACCGNTGCATGTACATTAGACTGCATCACTCCCATACAAAAAAAATAAAATTAAAAAAAATTATAAAATCGGTACTGTTTTTCCACCGGAATTATAAACCTATTATATTTTAAGACCTTCATCGAAATATTTGGGAAAAATATTAAGATTTACGGGAGCTGGACCGATTTGAAAACACCTCCAAAAATGTAGTTTAGTTGTGAATAAAAACAGTTTTTTAAATATTTTTTGCGAAAAATCACCTTAGGTGACAAAACAGTTTAAGCTTAAAAAATTTGTTTACAGATATTTAAAAAAAAAGTTTTCAACGGAATCGCAATAATGAGGTTTTTGAAGCTGTTTTTCAACATTTTGCAAAGACTGGTTAAAAAAACTTGAATAGCTCAGCCTGAACTCTACCGATTTAGACACATGTGATATCTTCGGACAATTATAGCCAAACGGCAACGCTGGCTCTGAATTACGACTTCGCCGCTGTGCCACGCTCTGCAGTGCTGTCTTGCGTTGTGTGACTCACAATGTGGCCAAATTAAGGAACTAATTAAAAGTGCAGTCATCATGGCACTGCTTTACTTGCTGGTTTTGTTGTTGGCCTTATGCCTGGCGGCTGTTGGCCGTTGGCTGCTAGCTGCCGCCCGTTGAAGGTTGGCAATTGACTCGGCGTCGTTGTCGTCGGCCTATTGGGTTGGCTGTTACACTGTGCTGCTGCGGAGGGCAAATCTCGTATCTCATTAAGAAGAATCCCATTTAAGCATAACGGTGCTTGTTGTCGCGCTTTCAAATGTTATTTNGTTGGCTGTTACACTGTGCTGCTGCGGAGGGCAAATCTCGTATCTCATTAAGAAGCATCCCATTTAAGCATAACGGTGCTTGTTGTCGCGCTTTCAAATGTTATTTTTTTTTGCCTCACAATTATGCGTTTTTTTATTCGCAAATTTTACATATACACAAATACATTGCTGTTATTTTCTTCGGCTTAATTTTAATTTCTGTATATTGCCCTCTTCTGCCCTGTGTTGGCTTGCGTGTGCCATTGCTTGTTCGCAAAGTACTCGTAGTAGGAAAGGCGAGTAAAAAGTAGAAATTATAATTGATGATGCCGAACATGAACTCGATGCCCTTTTAAATATCATCACCATGAACAACTAACGAGGAAAGCACGCGAGATGTGGTCGGCACGCAGCAAGGCACAGCACGGCAGTTGGGAGGGGGAGGAAGGAAGTAAGTCAGCATGAAGTGGATTGTGCGGAAGGAGGCAAGTCGCAAGGGAACAGAAGACGAACAGCAAATAAACGCAAGCAAGCAAATATCTATATGCACATACATATGTATGTATGTATATCTGTACATAACTATATGTATATGGATAACTAATAGCGATGCGCAGACACCAATTGCAAAGTTAGTAATGCGGATGGAACTATACCCTACAAAAATCGTTGTGCCGTACAAAGTGGTCCATTTGTGGCAAATTGGAGTACTTACAGAGTGGTCCTCTGTAATGCAGTAGCGGAAAAACTCGTGTCTCCACACTAGCTTATTGTTACCCGAACATTGCTCATGCTACCTACACGATGTTTATTGGGCGGTGTTGCCAAGAAGTAGGTACCCCATAGAGTAATCCCTTGGAGTATGTCTACCATGCTACCTTGCTGTAATCCGGAGCTGGAGTATATGGTCAGGCTCTAGGACATCGCAATGTTAATTGGACCACATTTTTTATTTGCACTTCGGTTAATTTTGGAGTACTCGTTGACCCTTAGGAAGTAGTCTTTACATGCGTGCAAGGGGTAATCGAGGATTATGCGGGGTATGTGTATACAGACATACATATGTATGCTTCTCGTATGTATGACATGCCACACGTTTTATATGATAAACTTCAAAAAAAAAAAAAAAAACCTACCACAAACGCAACAGCTCATAATAATATCAACACATGATGACAGCGCATGGTGCGGTGGTGTTGGCAGAGGCCAGCATCATTAGCAACAAATGTGCCTACAATTGCTCACTTTGCAAAGGCAAATATAAACTTGCATACACACATACATACTTAGGTATATTTGCTTGAGAAATTGACGAGGAAGAAGAGCAAGAAAAACATGAAATTGGAACGAGGTATGGAAGTGCAGCGGATGGAATTTGCTGCTATCGCACTGCCACACAGTGGGTAATTTTCCAAAACTTCATACATAAATTAACAAATATATAATTTTAATGTCGCAGTTATTATTCGATGTACCTCAGTATACATTTAATATTGTGCATACAGTGATAATTTTAATGGTAATAGTAACAGTAATTCTGATCGTAATGGGAATGGTGATGGTATTGCGTTTGTAAAGGTAATGATCATGGCCAAATTAATAGTAATGGTAATTGTAAATATTAATGGCAATAGTAATGGTAAATATTAATGGTAATGGCAACAGGAATAGTAATTGTAGTGGCAGTTAATGGTGATGGTAATGGTGTGGTAAAAAGAATGGTAATGGTAATTGTAATGGCATTGGTAATGGTAATTGTTATGTAATAGTAATAGTAATTGAAGGGTAATGAGAAAGGTAAAATTAAAGGTAACGGTGACGGTAGAGGAATAGTTATTATAACGTTTAGTGGTAATAATAGTTACGATAGTCATGGCAATGATAATTGTACTTGTAATGGTATCTAAAAGGCGCAAGATAAATAAATTGTTAACGCAATGGTAGTTAGAAAAAATCCAAGCTATGGCCTAGAGGAAGGCGGTTGATACCAAATCCTGTACAGGGTGTCCTAGACCAATGTTTGTTATTGAAAAACGCAACAATTTTACCTACTAAATCGGGAATTCTCTATGATGTGGTGGTATTACCGACTGACCGGAAGTCCATTTTTTTTTAAATTAGCCATACATGGCTTTTACTGGAGATTCGGATATTGAGGGTAAAAATATCGAACTTTTGTGTGAAACTTTTTTCTCGGAAGTGCTTTTTTCAACCTTTAACTGACCTACGAACTTCTGTAAGTATTATTATGCACAGAATCCTAATCTGTGGTAAAAACATCTACATATCATCTACAAAAAGGACTTCAGGTCTGTTTAACCAACTTCCGGTCGAAACCGGAAAAAATTTTCCAACAAAACGTATGTAACCCGAATCTGTGATAAAAACATATATCTCCCGGTTAAAAAAATGGACATCCGCCCAGTTTAACCCACTTCCAGTAGCAACCGAAAATCGGCAATACGACCAAAAAATAGAGTATCGCAGATATGGGAGGTCATATTATTGCGTTTTCAATAATAAACTTACAACAATTTACCTCCATTTTAGAGGGTATAATCAACTCGCAAAGGGTGCAAAGATAAGCGATATAAATAAACACTTCTGGATATTTCACATATAGACATGTGTTTTTGCTTCTATATTAAAATATCAATAATGATGCCCCCACGAAATTTTCGCGCAAATGAAAATGCTGCTTTCAAACTGGCAAATGGCAGGCAATAGATGGCAAGCTATAAGTTCTGATATATATGCCTATTGAAGGGCGATGAGCTATCTCCATTGACGATTTATATTCTGACTAAGGATGTGCCGGATAGAGATATGCCGGATAACCAGATTCCGAAGACCATGTAAAAAATAAGTGACTGCTGCCTTTTATACATTGCACAATTTTGCTATATTATGTGTTTTTAATAAGGCACATACTTATGGCCAGATTCTCTGCTTTTTCGAGCTGAACTATCAAAAACGTAACTAAGAAATTTCTCCCCTGAAATCCAAGTTATAAAATAATCCTATATTAAAAAAATAACTTTTCCGTCTGGATAGCCAAACGATGGGCAGAAAGGGCGGCAACCGGGCAAGAAAAACGGCAAAAATTTAGAAACAAAGAAATATTTACAGGTACCCCTTATATCCAGACAAGAAAATCCTTTGGTTTGGAGGAAACATATGAAGTTGCCAAGAAATTTTAAATTTGTTTACACTGGCAATGAAGTACATATCTCTGCGCACCATCATTCTCAGTGAACTCACAAAGAGTGCTTAATACATCGGGTAGCATTTGTGTTGGAAATAGAAATAGGTTGTTGCCCGATAATTCGGAACTGCTTCTTTTCATAATGCAAAATATAAAAATTGTTGTTTTAAATACTAACTAAATAATATTAAACTTAATAATAAAAATAGAAAAAAAATCTGAACTCGATCTTTAACCTAAACCTTCTATAATCGAAATCCGGAAATCTGGCCGGATTTTAGCCAGTATCCGGCCAGTAGTCGGTTAGCAGAAAAACGGCCGCACAAGCTGGATTACGGATATCTACCGGACACCCGGCACATCCCTAAATCCATAAGTAGACGTATTAGCTGAGGTCGTATGGTGCCACGTAGCGTATACGTTGCATACGCAACTACGGGTATATGCGAATGAGTGGTTATTTTTACTTTTTTAGTATGTATATCTTTTATATAAGTTTTCATTTTAAAATACAAGTTTGCGTTGGGATCTTGTTCTTTATACATAACTGAAGATAGTGCATATTCTAAGATAGGCGTAACACCATTTTCGAAATTTAACGATGCCCACTTTTTCAAATGAGTTTCCGTCAACCGTTGCATGGAGAATGATGAAATTTCGTTGCAAAATATATCGCTTGAAATTTGTTGCCACACTTAACCCACTGTGCGGCGGTAGTTGAGAATAGGATGGGCAAAAATGAATTGAGTGTGGAATTGGAGCGACTAAGCGGCCGAAGCAACCGGGGCCGTAGCAAGAAGACACACTCCAAAATACGGCTGGCAACGACAAAGGACGCCAAGGGGGTTAAGGCTGATTATGGCAACATGAAATAAACTCGTTAATGAAGTAATTTAGGTATATACTTGAAGACTGTTGGCTACACATACATACATACAAACTGCATATAAGCATAGCACACCCATACACATAAAAATAGTACTTATTTGTAGAACCAGTTGAAAAGTATTTTAAAAGAAAACAATCATAAAAGTCACACTCAATCATAATTGATGCAACAAAAAAGGAAAATCAAAGGCATTTCAAATTGTTGTTCACGCTTGAAGAATGGGTGAGCACGCGAAGAGGCGCACATAAATGATGGTGGAATGGATGGGAGCAAGGAAGCAATGACAGCGACAGCAAATGGGTAATACTGAAGTTGGGTGCGGATGATGTTGGCGATGGCTTTGTGCATTTAATATAAATATGTATGTACATATGTATGTATAAATAAATATGTAGTTATGTATGTACATATGTATATAAATTCAATTTTATTCCTACTCTTATATGGATCTACCTGTCTGCTGCTGAGCACAAATTGTCTAGTTGTTGTCGAGTACTTAGAACGAAGATATACACATTTACATACCATACATAATTGTGGATGAGATTAAGGAAATGAAGTTGCGTAGGCAATGCTTTGGTTTAGCTGCTATGCGAATGCCTTCTTTATCAATATATGTACATACCAGTGAGATGCAACATTGCAAAACGTGTGACACAAAGTGGCTCTCTGGATGAATGCGTTAATATGTAGCTTGATGCAGTAACTAGGACTAGTGGAATGACGCCTCGTAGCTAAAGCAGTAAAGCAGGAGCATCAAACCCACTTACCTTAACACAAATGCACACATATGTACATACACACCAATTGTGTCCTCCGCCTTTGACACCAACACGTACATACATATGTACATATGTACACCACGCCGAACGACCGAGTGTAGGAATAACGCCGCGTTATGTTATCGACAACGCGCGCTCATAAATAATACCCTGCAAAAATCGCGACTACTCCATGCATGCGTGTAAAGAGTACTCCCTAAGGACCTAGGAGTACTCTAAAATTAACCACAATTCATATAAAAAATATGGTCCAATTAACATTGCGATGTCCTAGGGCAGGACCATATACTCCATCCCTGCATTACATCAGAGTAGCACAAAACTACTCCAACATATTAACAATGGCATTGTTGTTATATTTTTTCGTTTGTACACGCTTTTGTTCTTCACTTCTCAAATGCTTTTTCNCACGACAGCCAAGTAAGTCAAATCTAAACTTAGAAAAGCTTAACAAGTCAAGTTGATTCATTTTAAATGAATGAATAAGTAACTCGAAGCAAATGACTTTTGGATTACAAACGAAAAGACAGCACAAACAACTACTTGAAAATCCATACAGACATATGTATGTTCACATGTATTCCAGTATTTCAGTATGTGTGTATGTTTATATACATACTCAGTAGGAATCGGTTGTATGCATTCTTGAAGGATGCTTTCTATATGAGTGAATTAGTGTGAACAATTTATGGGTAGTCATGAATTTCCACGAATAAATTCAAATTCCAGCGAATTGCAAGCGAATGTACGTTGTCGTTATTTTGAGTACATTTCTTGATAAATTTGAAGGGATTTTTGTAATATTTTCAGTCTTGTACAAAAGTTTAAGTGAACGGACATGTTGTGCGATACCATGATTCAATAATACAAGGTTAGATAATTATTGACAGCTGCGGTTTGACACTCCCTTACAAAAGGTTGCATTTACGAAGGACAGAGAAAGGGCAAGAATGCAATCCCTTGTTTCGAAAATGGTAGTAGAAAAGTACGCAAAGTAGGCAGTTAGTAGTGAAATTCCTTTCGTAAATTCCAATCTATTTGCAGGAAATCTGGCATTTTAAACGAAATGTTGAACGTAATATTGATATATCTACGTGAATTACGTAATTTATATGCTATTTAGCCGTATAAAAACTGCAAAATGACTCAAAATTAAAATAAGACTACTATGAGATTGATGTAAACATCCAATGCTTATGTTTTCATCAGTTAAATATGCTTCATATGCATATACAAATAAACATATTGCACAAAAGCTTATACTTTTATTTCACACCAAAGCTACACTGTTTCCATGTAAATTTGCAAAGAAGCAACACGGTGCCACTGCTAAGGGAGCGGTGCGAGAGAGACAACTGTCAGTTTATCGAACCTTGTATTATTGAATCATGGTGCGATACTATTTTCAGCACAAGCGGGCTACTTGTTTGTATGTCCCCGTATATTAAAATGTATCTGAAAAGTAGCATTTACATATGGGGATACATATCTTGTAAGAATGCTTTAATACTGTTCCAGTAATGCATTTTTGTATGCTTGAAACATTAATACAGCCATATGCGTACAGCAGTAGTACAAGTGTATGATTAAAGTACGCATACGCTCTGAGAAACCACGCGTGTTAAATGGAAATGAAGGTTCATTTATGTATACTGGCTTGTATACACAGCAGCAAGCTGATGCCTCCAACAGCGATGTTGTATGCTTAAGATTTCTACTGGGTATGNGCATTTTTGTATGCTTGAAACATTAATACAGCCATATGCGTACAGCAGTAGTACAAGTGTATGATTAAAGTACGCATACGCTCTGAGAAACCACGCGTGTTAAATGGAAATGAAGGTTCATTTATGTATACTGGCTTGTATACACAGCAGCAAGCTGATGCCTCCAACAGCGATGTTGTATGCTTAAGATTTCTACTGGGTATGTAACATGAGTTTATACTATGTTGTTATAAATTCCTTGCAGATGAACAGCAGGAATAGCAATCAGGCTCACAGTTGAGTGTTTATATCAGCAGAAAATTTACAAGTATCTGCTAACGGACACAAACTACATATATAGCAAACTAAGGTACACTCGCATTTAAACACCTACACATCAGCACATATGTATGTATGTACATATGTACATACGATATGTATGTAGGTACGGATGCATATTCATATGAAATATGCTGGCATATCGGAAATTCTTAAGTGCCGAGGCACAAACAAGGCACGGTTCGCCAGGTGAAGATGATGTGTCTATTGATGATCACTAAATGGAAGAAATCTCAGTGTAAGCTCACTTAATGACTACAAGTTAAATATGTATGTATATCTATGTATATGTATGTATGTACATGAACAGCATACCAGTGTACAAATATATGTACGCCAAATCATACTAACGTTAGTTTTGTAGGAAAATATGAACTAAGGACAAGGAGAAGAATGTTGCTATCTTGCAGCTTAGTTATGGTACATGTGTAACAAATGCGCACACACATACCCTGCAGGGAAAGCCCATACTACATAGTGAATCAAATTTGTAGTTCAGTACGAGTTCTTTATAGGGATAAAACATCACGAGTAAATACAAGTACATGCTCGATAATTTTCGTTCGACGCCAAGTAATTTTGATATCGATACTTTTTAGCCCAGTACTGAGTAGGTATCGAAAAACAAATACTAGGCATCGAAACCCGATGCCAAGGCAAATTTTTCTTCCACTGTTATTCCCAAGCGCCTTGTTCTTCATGATTGCTTAACTGCTAAGGCCCAACTGTTCGAGTGAAAGAGTAAACTGGATGAATGCTCAGTGCATTCGTTTCAATGCGATGTCAAACTCACTGAGTAACTCTATTAGACTCCGTTCAACAGCAGGTGCTTAACCCGCGTTTTGATAGCACGAGAGCTTAATTGCGTTTGAACTAAAAAAAAAAATGCAACGAAATACGCATAGTTGTAAACACGCGTTTAGCTCCCGTCATGTGTCTTAGTTTACGCTGAGAAGACTAGAGGAAAATACTTAAGGACAGGGAACACTTGCTCAAAACTATAGAAAAAGGGATGCAAAGCAAACTAGATATAAACTGGAAAATTTGGAACTGCCGTGGAACTAAAAAATTGCAGTGGCGGAAAATTACCATTTCCTATGACATCGTCATGTTCATCGCGAACTAGTAGTGGTTATAAACGTACTAGAAGCTAACCAATTCAGTAATAGAGATTTTCCCGACAGGGTACCAACATTTGGTCTCCAAGTCGTTCGCAACGTTAAATTGAGCATCGTAAGCCCACCCACATCACTCACATACTCGTTTAAACCACACACACACACACACAATTACATTGTTTTCTGCGAAACAATTTCAATTGCTTACACACCGAGATTTACTGCACCCACAACTGACTTGCCGCTTCACTTCACTTTTCCATTCCAACTATTATTAGCTTGGTCCTACTTGTACTGCTCGGATGCTGCCTTAAATAGTTGTTGTTATTTAGTTAGTAAGCACCAACAAGTTGTGCAATAATTTGCTGGCAATAGCCGTAGAAAAAGTGTGCAATTACCAGAACAAGCTTGGCAATTCCTGGCAACTACTTACTTAAAGTAACTTCACTGGAATTATTTACTCACAGCATTGATGTGCGAAAGCGAAGCAAGGTTATCTCTGTTTTCGAATCTCCATCGTTGTTTCTTTTTTTTTTGCATTTTCTGCTAATTCTGCTGTTATTGTTGTTGGTTGTTTACTTTCCGACAATGCAGGTGATAATTGCAGGGTTAGTTTGTTTTTGGTTGGATCTGAAAAAACAGCAGGAGCTTAAAGTTATAGCAGCTTTGACTTTAGTGACATGTATATATACAAGTATATATCTTTATACCCTTACGCATATACATACATATGAATATTAATACAAACACACTTATAC